>NW_022060107.1:200142-305119 GCF_007399415.2 Gopherus evgoodei
ATCGGTGTCCTCACGCTAATGCTGGGGAAACTGAGGCACACAGAGACGGAAAGGGACTTACCTAGTCAGAGATCCAGGACTAGGTCATACTGCCCCCCTAGCTAGGGACAAATTACACTGGGCTCCAACTTAAGTGCAATTTTAATAAGCCCACGTGGGCTTTTATATCTCATCCATGACCTCCGTACCCTGTTGCGGGGAGTTCCACCGGCTCTAAACACACTCCACTGCCCTCTATGCCTTTCACTATCCCATCTGTGACCTCAGTACCTTGTTGTGGGGAGTTCCACCGGCTCTAAACACATACCACATTGAAAATTAAACACTCCATTACCATCTCTAGTTTTTAAGGGTGGGTTTTTTTGTTTTATTTCTTCTCACCTTTTACAGTGGATCCGATACAGGCAATTAAATAATTCTGCAAATAAAAACGAACCAGAATAATAATAATAATAATAATAAAAAGTTAAAAAGCAAAGGAGTTGTTATTTCATTCATACAGTGATCTCAAGGATGCAGCATTAGGAAAATGGGGGGAGGAAGGGGGATTTAATTATTTTTAAAAAATTACTTCCAGTTCCAAATAAAAGGGAATTGTTTCTCTTGTGGTTTACAGACAACAGCAGAGAAGACTAGAGACCAGGCAGGAGTCTAATACAGGCAACGTTTGCGTCAGCTGTTTCAAGGGCAGAGTTAAGGGGGTGCAAGGAATTTCCCAGGATGCTGAGGAGGGGGGGGGCAAGTCTTGTCTCAGTGCAGATGCCGCATTAAGCGAAAAGACAGATTAAAAATAACTGTACATTAAAAGAGGAAGACAGACCCTAAGATGAGGAAAGGGGTCACATTGGTAGGAAGCAGGGGTACGACTTAGAAGGAGGTGCTGGAAAGGTTACAGCCCAATATGGCGGCCTCAGTTCTGTCGGCCAGGAATCCAAGATGGCCACCATCGCACAGCCCAACATGGCAGCCATTAGCCACGGAGGCCAGGAATCCAAGATGGCCACCATTACACAGCCAAGCTTTTGGCCATGAATACCAAGATTCAAAATGGCGACCGTTCCTCAGAGGCTATGTCAAGCCTTTGACTACAGCAGCCATTTTGTTTTTTCACAGACAGAGCCAAACGTCGGCTGAAAATGGCAGCCATTTTCCTTTCCTGGCCCACATGCCCCAGTCAGGTTGGCCAGACTTTTTGCCGCAGAGGCTAAGAAACAAAATGGCCACATTTCCACAGCTGATGGCAGCCATTTTGATTCCAGGCCTACCCCGACAATGGCCGCCGTGTCTCTTTTGCAGGGCAGGGGGTCAAAATGGTGGACATTCCGCAGCTGTTGTCCAGCCATTTTGATTCGCAGCCTATATGGACAAGGGGAACCACGTCGTTGGCTGCGGAATGGCAGCCATTTTGATTCCCGGCCTATGCGGGGACAAGGGCAACCACGTCGTTGGCTGCGGAATGGCGGCCATTTTGATTCACGGCCTATGCGGGGACAAGGGCAACCACGTCGTTGGCTGCGGAATGGTGGCCATTTTGATTCCCGGTCTACACGGATGAGGGCAGGCACATCGTTGGCTGCGGAATGGCGGCCATTTTGATTCCCGGCCTACGCGGGGACAAGGGCAACCACGTCGTTGGCTGCGGAATGGCAGCCATTTTGATTCCCGGCCTATGCGGGGACAAGGGCAACCACGTCGTTGGCTGCGGAATGGCGGCCATTTTGATTCACGGCCTATGCGGGGACAAGGGCAACCACGTCGTTGGCTGCGGAATGGTGGCCATTTTGATTCCCGGTCTACACGGATGAGGGCAGGCACATCGTTGGCTGCGGAATGGTGGCCATTTTGATTCCCGGTCTACACGGATGAGGGCAGCCACGTCATTGGCTGCGGAATGGCGGCCATTTTGATTCCCGGTCTACACGGATGAGGGCAGCCACGTCATTGGCTGCGGAATGGTGGCCATTTTGATTCCCGGTCTACACGGATGAGGACAGCCACGTCATTGGCTGCGGAATGGCGGCCATTTTGATTCCCGGTCTACACGGATGAGGACAGCCACGTCATTGGCTGTGGAATGGCGGCCATTTTGATTCCCGGTCTACACAGATGAGGGCAGCCACGTCATTGGCTGCGGAATGGCAGCCATTTTGATTCCCAACCGACACGGACAATGGTTGCTATCCCACAATCGGGCAACCACTGTTCAGCCATTTTGTTTTCTAACCTACGGGGACAACGGCGGTCGTACGGCTGGCCGCGGAAGTGGGGTCATTCCAATTTCCCGGCCTACATCCCTCCACTCAACCCTGCCACCTACTAGCTCAGGGAAACAAAATGGCCGCCAGCTCAAGACAAACGCACCAAATCTCAACGTCTATTGTAGGGGTGTGGGGTGGAGGATGGAAAACGGGGAGCGGGCAGAAGTGTGCGGGGAGGGGTGCATGGGGGGGGAATAGAGGTCTTGGCCGTACCTTAATTTTTAATATATATATATATAAAAAATATCTATATACATTTATTATTATATTAGGAAACATCTCAATGGGATTTCAAGGGGCAGGAGAAAGGGGGGGGTCACAGGTTCTGAGCTCCCCCCCCCCAATAAAAGGGGGGGAAGGGGCATTAGAAGAGATCTAAGAGACGTAGCATTCCAAAAGATTGAGGGGAGGGGTGTAAGGTGGTACCAGACCCTTCAGAGTAATCAGTATGTTTTGGGGTGGGGGGGCAGAATTGGGGTGCGGGGGGGGACAGGGAAGGTCACTAAAATGGCCAAAGAGCCAGGTTAGTCATCCTAGGATTCTCAGCAGGACGATTTCAAGAGCAAACACCCCCCCCCAGCTCCCGCAAAAAAATAAAATCAAATCCCAGGGGGGTCCCCCTCCCCAATGAAATAGGCCCCTCCTCCACCATCAAGCCCCGCCCAGAATGTGCTGGGGGCGCCTCCCCTGACGAAAGCTGGCTCCTCCTCCTCCATTAAGCCCTGCCCATTTGGGGGCGGAGCCCCGGGAAAGGTGGGGGAGGGGCAGAGGAGGCGGGGCTTAGTCCCTGTTGACCCGGATCTTGAAGGCCACGCGGCCAGCGAATTTGTCCCGCTCGTCGGTGGTGGCGATGTTCACCGCGTTGATCTTACACTCCACGTAGTGGTCCACGTTGGCCTCCAGGGTTAGGAACTTGACGGCCACGATGGGCTGGGTGTAGTTCACCTGGGGGGGGGCGCAGAAGGGAAGGGCGGGTCAGGAACCGAGGGTGGGTCCCCACTCCCCTCCCAGAGCCGGGGAGAGAACCCAGGAGTCCTGGCTCTCAGCCCCCCTGCTCTAACCACCAGCCCCCAGTCCCCTCCCAGAGCCGGGGAGAGAACCCAGGAGTCCTGGCTCCCAGCCCCCCCTGCTCTAACCACCAGCCCCCACTCCCCTCCCAGAGCTGGGGAGAGAACCCAGGAGTCCTGGCTCCCAGCCCCCTGCTCTAACCCACCAGCCCCCACTCCCGTCCCAGAGCCGGGGAGAGAACCCAGGAGTCCTGGCTCCCAGCCCCCCCTGCTCTAACCCACCAGCCCCCACTCCCCTCCCAGAGCCGGGGAGAGAACCCAGGAGTCCTGGCTCCCAGCCCCCCCTGCTCTAACCACCAGCCCCCACTCCTCACCCAGAGTTGGGGAGAGAACCCAGGAGTCCTGGCTCCCAGCCCCCCCTGCTCTGACCACCAGCCCCCACTCCCCACCCAGAGCCGGGGAGAGAACCCAGGAGTCCTGGCTCCCAGCCCCACCTGCTCTAACCACCAGCCCCCACTCCCCACCCAGAGTTGGGGAGAGAACCCAGGAGTCCTGGCTCTCAGCCCCTCCTGCTCTGACCCACCAGCCCCCACTCCTCTCCTAGGGCTAGGGAGAGAACATGGACTCCCCCCACCAGCAGAGATCAAGGCCTTCCCAGTCCTGAGCCCCCCCCCCACCCCCATACTCACATGGACTTTCTTGCCGTAGTAGGGAAAATACATGAGGTCGATGTGACCATTTGGGGGGTACATCACCATCTCCCCCAACTTCTGTGCATCCTCCTCTTTCTGGTGGGGGGGGAGAAGAGAGAGTTCAAGGGTTACCCAGAACCCCCCAGCCGTCCCCCACAACCCCTATCCCCTGTGCGTTCCCATTGGGGTCTTCCCTTCCCCCCCAAAAAAACCCCATCCCCCTGCTCCCTCGCCATCCCCCCCAGCCTTAGTTCCCCCCCATCCACCCCGCCTGCCCCCCAGCTTCCCCCCATCCTCAGAACCCATCATACCCCTAACCTCCCGTCCACCCCCCCTCATTTTCCTAGCCACCTGTCCACCCCCATTACGGAGCCCCCCCAATTCCTGTCCTTACTGCGTGCTCCATCTCGGGGTTCAGCTGCCCAGAAGGCGGAGGAGAGCGAGATGAAATGAGTGAATAAGCAGCCGAGAAGGAGAGGTAGCGAGAAGAGACTTGGGGCGGGGGGGAGCATCTCGAATCGGGGTGCAGTTGGGGGAAATCTGCTAAAATAGGGGTGCAATTTCGGATGGGATCAGTGAAACCACTTACTGCTCTGGGGCTGGGAGGGGCAGGGCTAAGGTGAATTGGGGGGGGGGCACCTCAAATCGGGGTGCAGCCAGACATCATCTAAGCTCAGGGTACAAGTCATGGGGACCCATTCAACCAACCAGCAGCTCCCCGAGGCTCTACGGGATGCGGAGGAGAGTGCTACAAGCTGGGGTGAGGGTTGTATCTATTTGGGGGACCTCCCTGGACCCCCCCCCACCTGAGGGGGGGGTCCCCCACTGCCCTTACCGCCTGGAGTTTGGAAATGGGCCTCTGTGGGCGGGAAGATCCAGAGAGAGACAAGGAAGGGGAATTAATGAAGAGAAAAGAGGGTGAGGAGGTGATGGAAGGGGGGGGCAGCAGGGTGGGGTGCGGGGGGGGTCTCACCTTCGCGGCGCAGGTGACGTTCATGGTCTGGTTGGCCCCTGCAAAGAAGTTGATGACCTGGAAGGAGGAAGGGGAGGGTGTCACAAAAAAAAGTGTGTGCGGGGTGGGGGGAGAACCCCCCAAATTTGGGGGTGGGGCGCCAACCCCAGCCCACGGTCCCGCCACGCTGGCCTCACCTACCCGGTTCATTTTGATGAGGATGCAAGGCCGGCCGTCGGCGTAGCCGTAGTGGGTGGGGTCGTTGAGGCCCGAACAGGCGCCCAGCGCCGTGCGGTTGAACTGGCAGGCCCGCTTGGGGTAATTCAGCACCCCGTTGTCCGGCTGCTCGTTGTAGCGGCCCGGGCGACACGCGTCGTTGGTGGCTGCCTGGATGGAGTCGTTGTAGGCTGGGGGGTGGGGACGTAGGGGGGGGGGAGTTAGCAGGATAGCGCTAAGGGGCTACCAGAGTTACAGCTCTGAGGAAAATCCTGTGGTGGGGAGTTCCGCAGGTTAACAACGTCCGGCTGGGGAAGGTTGCCGGCTCTGCTAACGGCCACCAGGGGGCAGCAGTCTGCCAGTCACGTGTATCCTCCCTCTGTCCAGGCAGCCATGGCTACGGACGCCCCCCCTCCACGTCCCGCTCCCCCCGGGGCCGTCAGGCACAACATGATGTGGGGGGGAGGGAGGCAGTTTGCAGGGGGCAGATACAATGCAGGGGCGGGGACCAGGGTCGGCAAGAGCGAAGCGCATTGCTGGGGATCCCTAGCTGGGTGGGGGCCATGCCCCACCCCAAATCTGGCTCTCCCCTCCCCCCACATCCAAACACCCACTCCAAAAAAAATTTAAAAAAAAAAATCTACTCCTATGCCCCGAATTCCCCTCCCCCTTCTCTCCCATCGCACCTCAAAATCTGTTCCTGCAACCCCCATGTGCCCCCAAATCTGTCCCCCCTGCACATCCCACCTGCCCCTCCTCCCAATTGCCCCTCCAAAAGTCTCATCTCTCTTCTCCCCCACACCCGCCCGCAGCCCGGGGGGGGGGACGACCCCAGAACTAGAAGCCACCATCTTCATCCCAATCCCCTTCTCCCCCCCCAATGGGGGTTAATCGGGGGGGGAAATGCCACCCACCCCCCCATTTGCCCCCATCCCAACTCACGCTCCAGGAAGTCATTCAGCATCTTGACGTAACGGTCCCAGGTCTCCGTGTTGCTGACGTTAAAAGTCACGTCCAGGGTGTCTGTCTTGGGGCGGATCATCATCCCTGGGAGGGGGCGGAGGGGGAAGAGAAAATATTGGGGGGGGGTATGCTTTAAGGAGGCAGTTCTAGCCCCCCCCCAACATCGTGCCAGTGCAGCCGGGTGCACGCGATGAGCGGGATCCACCGGGAGTGGCACGTGTGTGTGCATGGCCCGCACACGCACGTGCAAAAAAAAGGGGGTGCACAAGAGGGTCTCCCCGGGCCCACCCTCCCATGCAGGCCATGGCTGAGGAACCCAGGCCAGAGATGAGGATGGCAGGTGGGCGTGCGACAGGCGTGCGACGGACGTGCGATGCACAGGCAATGCAGGCGCAGTGGGGCATGCTGCCCCCCCCGGGCATGCCCCCCCCACACCCACGAGGCCTTACCGGGCACGGAGAGGCGGTCCTGGTACTTGGGGATGTAGGGGTCGACCGTCTGCAGCATGACCCACATGGTGAGCGTGAAAAGCGCCGTGAGGAAACCGTAGAACACCAGGTAGAAGAACAGGATCAAGGCTGGGAGGGGGTGAGAAAAACGGGGGGGGGTGTCAAGCAAAACCCCCACATGGGGGCTTAGCAGGATAGCGCTCAGGGGCTACCAGAGTTACAGCCCTGAGGAAAATCCTGTGGCGGGGAGTTCCGCAGGTTAACAACGTCCGGCTGGGGAAGGTTGCCGGCACCCAGGCTGGGAGCCCCTCCCTCCAGTCCCAGGCTGGCCTCGCTCCAGTTAATTAGACAGATGAAAAGGGAATGGGGGGATTTCCCCTCCCCCCAACACACAGCCTAACCCCCCCCCCGACAAACCTTGCACAGGAGGGAGGGGGCCTGGGCACGTACCCCCCCAAATAGGGGGCACTCGGGGGGGAAGTTGGATGTGACCCCCTCCAGCTTGCAGAGGAATGAAGGGGGCACGTGGCTTTCTCTCCAGACACAGGGGTCCGTGCCCCCCTCCTCTGGGTGTCTGGGGGGGGGTCAGCCAGTTGGGGGCCCTTCCCCAGACTAAATGGGAGGTAATGGGCCAGATCCCTCAATCTTCTTCAGATCCACCCCAACCCCTCCTCCCCCCCAGCCAGGGCATCCCCAAACATCCCTCCTCCTACACCCCCAGATCTACCCCTCCCCCACTGCACCCCCATCCAAGGTACCCCCAAAACCTCCCTCCATCTGCACCCCCAGATTACCCCTCCCCCAGAGCACCTGCAGCCAGCATATTCCCCAAACATGCCTCCCCACACCACCGGATCCACCTCTTTTCCCCAAAGCCCCCCCAATCTCCAGATACCCCCCAATAACCTCAGATCCAGCCCCCGGTACACCTCCAACCAGTACCCCCCACATCGGCAGAGCTCAGCCCAGCCCCACACTTCACCTAGGCCATGTGTCCCTGCAGAATGTGTTCCAGGCCCATTCCGGGGACCCCCACATGGAGCCCCATGGATTGGGGGGAGGGAATCGAGACACTGGAAAAGCCCTGGGGGAAATGGGGATCCCCTGACCCCCACCTCCAACACTCCCCTCCCCTGATCCCCAATACAGCCCCACAGCTAGCCAGTGACACCCCTCTGCCCTTGGGGCTCGCAGGTCGGCTCACTACTCGGGAGACAGGCCCGGTGAGTGCAGGACGGAACCCAAAGGTGAGAGAACAGACTAATTCTGAGCTACTAGTAGGTGTAAACCCAGAGTAACCCTCGTGTAAACCTAAAGGGGACGGCCACCAGCCCCTCTACTCCTGGGTGTAAAACCAGAGTAACTCCAGTGTAAACCCAAAGGGGATGGCCATCAGCCCCTCTGCTCCCCAGCTACTCCTGGGTGTAAAACCAGAGTAACTCCGGTGTAAACCTAAAGGGGACGACCACCAGCCCCTCTACTCCCGGGTGTAAACCCAGAGTAACTCCGATGTAAACCTAAAGGGGATGGCCATCAGCCCCTCTACTCCCCAGCTACTCCTGGTGTAAACCCAGAGTAACTCTCGTGTAAACCTAAAGGGGACGGCCACCAGCCCCTCTACTCCTGGGTAAAACCAGAGTAACTCCGGTGTAAACCTAAAGGGGACGGCCACCAGCCCCTCTACTCCCCAGCTACTCCTGGGTGTAAACCCAGAATAACCCCGGTGTAAACCTAAAGGGGACGGCCACCAGCCCCTCTACTCCCCAGCTACTCCTGGGTGTAAACCCAGAATAACTCCGATGTAAACCTAAAGGGGACGGCCACCAGCCCCTCTACTCCCCAGCTACTCCTTGGTGTAAACCCAGAATAACCCCGGTGTAAACCTAAAGGGGACGGCCACCAGCCCCTCTGCTCCCCAGCTACTCCTGGGTGTAAACCCAGAGTAACTCCGATGTAAACCTAAAGGGAACGACCACCAGCCCCTCTACTCCCGGGTGTAAACCCAGAGTAACTCCGGTGTAAACCTAAAGGGGATGGCCATCAGCCCCTCTACTCCCCAGCTACTCCTGGTGTAAACCCAGAGTAACCCTGGTGTAAACCTAAAGGGGACGGCCACTAGCCCCTCTACTCCCCAGCTACTCCTGGTGTAAACCCAGAGTAACTCCGGCGTAAAACTAAAGGGGACTGCCACCAGCCTCTCTACTCCCCAGCTACTCCTGGTGTAAACCCAGAGTAACTCCAGTGTAAACCCAAAGGGGATGGCCATCAGCCCCTCTGCTCCCCAGCTACTCCTGGGTGTAAAACCAGAGTAACTCCGGTGTAAACCTAAAGGGGACGGCCACCAGCCCCTCTACTCCCAGGTGTAAACCCAGAGTAACTCCGATGTAAACCTAAAGGGGACAGCCACCAGCCCCTCTACTCCCGGGTGTAAACCCAGAGTAACTCTGGTGTAAACCTAAAGGGGATGGCCATCAGCCCCTCTACTCCCCAGCTACTCCTGGTGTAAACCCAGAGTAACTCCAGTGTAAACCCAAAGGGGATGGCCACCAGCCCCTCTGCTCCCCAGCTACTCCTGGGTGTAAACCCAGAATAACCCCTGTGTAAACCTAAAGGGGACGACCACCAGCCCCTCTACTCCCTGGTGTAAACCCACAGTAACTCCGGTGTAAACCTAAAGGGGATGGCCATCAGCCCCTCTACTCCCCAGCTACTCCTGGTGTAAACCCAGAGCAACCTTGGTGTAAACCTAAAGGGTATGGTCACCAGCCCCTCTACTCCCTAGCTACTCCTGGTGTAAACCCAGAGTAACCCCGGTGTAAACCTAAAGGGGATGGCCACCAGCCTCTCTACTCCCCAGCTACTCCTGGGGTAAACCCAGAGTAACCTCAGTGTAAACTTAAAGGGGACGGCCACCAGCCTCTCTACTCCACAGCTACTCCTAGGTGTAAACCCAGAGTAACCCCAATTTAAACCTAGAGGGGACGGCCACCAGCCCCTCTACTCCCAAGCTACTCCCGTGTGTAAACCCAGAGTAACCTCGGTGTAAACCTAAAGGGGATGGCCACCAGCCCCTCTATACCCCAGCTACTCATGGTGTAAACCCAGAGTAACCCCGGTGTAAACCTAAAGGGGACGGCCACCAGCCTCTCTACTCCCCAGCTACTCCTGGTGTAAACCCAGAGTAACCTCAGTGTAAACTTAAAGGGGTTCGGCCACCAGCCTCTCTACTCCACAGCTACTCCTAGGTGTAAACCCAGAGTAATCCCAGTGTAAACCTAGAGGGGACGGCCATCAGCCCCTCTACTCCCCAGCTACTCCTGGTGTAAACCCAGAGTAACCCCGGTGTAAACCTAAAGGGGACGGCCACCAGCCTCTCTACTCCCCAGCTACTCCTGGGTGTAAACCCAGAATAACCCCGGTGTAAACCTAAAGGGGACGACCACCAGCCCCTCTACTCCCGGGTGTAAACCCAGAGAACTCCGGTGTAAACCTAAAGGGGATGGCCATCAGCCCCTCTACTCCCCAGCTACTCCTGGTGTAAACCCAGAGTAACCCCGGTGTAAACTTAAAGGGGACGGCCACCAGCCTCTCAACTCCACAGCTACTCCTAGGTGTAAACCCAGAGTAACCCCAGTGTAAACCTAGAGGGGACGGCCACCAGCCCCTCTACTCCCAAGCTACTCCCGGGTGTAAACCCAGAGTAACCTCGGTGTAAACCTAAAGGGGATGGCCACCAGTCCCTCTACTCCCGGGTGTAAACCCAGAGTAACCTTGGTATAAACCTAAAGGGGACGGCCACCAGCCCCTCTATTCCCCAGCTACTCCTGGTGTAAACCAAGAGTAACCTCAGTGTATACTTAAAGGGGACGGCCACCGGCCCCTCTACTCCCCAGCTACTCCTGGTGTAAACCCAGAGTAACTCCGGTGTAAACCTAAAGGGGACTGCCACCAGCCCCTCTACTCCCCAGCTACTCCCGTGTGTAAACCCAGAGTAACCTCGGTGTAAACCTAAAGGGGATGGCCACCAGCCCCTCTACTCCCGGGTGTATACCCAGAGAACTCCGGTGTAAACCTAAAGGGGATGGCCATCAGCCCCTCTACTCCCCAGCTACTCCTGGTGTAAACCCAGAGTAACCCCGGTGTAAACCTAAAGGCGACGGCCACCAGCCTCTCTACTCTCCAGCTACTCCTGGTGTAAACCCAGAGTAACCTCAGTGTAAGCTTAAAGGGGACGGCCACCAGCCTCTCTACTCCACAGCTACTCCTAGGTGTAAACCCAGAGTAACCCCAGTGTAAACCTAGAGGGGACGGCCACCAGCCCCTCTACTCCCAAGCTACTCCCGGGCGTAAACCCAGAGTAACCTCGGTGTAAACCTAAAGGGGACGGCCACCAGCCCCTCTACTCCCGGGTGTAAACCCAGAGTAACCTTGGTATAAACCTAAAGGGGACGGCCACCAGCCCCTCTATTCCCCAGCTACTCCTGGTGTAAACCAAGAGTAACCTCAGTGTAAACTTAAAGGGGACGGCCACCGGCCCCTCTACTCCCCAGCTACTCCTGGTGTAAACCCAGAGTAACTCCGGTGTAAACCTAAAGGGGACTGCCACCAGCCCCTCTACTCCCCAGCTACTCCTGGTGTAAACCCAGAGTAACTCTGGTGTAAACCTAAAGGGGAGGGCCACCAGCCCCCCTTCTCCCGAGCTACTCCTGGTGTAAACCCAGAGTAACTCCGGTGTAAACCTAAAGGGGACTGCCACCAGTCTCTCTACTCCCCAGCTACTCCAGGTGTAAACCCAGAGTAACTCCAGTGTAAACCCAAAGGGGACGGCCACCAGCCCCTCTGCTCCCCAGCTACTCCTGGGTGTAAAACCAGAGTAACTGCGGTGTAAACCTAAAGGGGACGGCCACCAGCCCCTCTACTCCCCAGCTACTCCTGGGTGTAAACCCAGAATAACCCCGGTGTAAACCTAAAGGGGATGACCACCAGCCCCTCTACTCCCGGGTGTAAACCCAGAGTAACTCCAGTGTAAGCCTAAAGGGGATGGCCATCAGCCCCTGTACTCCCCAGCTACTCCTGGTGTAAACCCAGAGTAACCCTGGTGTAAACCTAAAGGGGATGGCCACCAGCCCCTCTACTCCCCAGCTACTCCTAGTGTAAACCCAGAATAACCCCGGTGTAAACCTAAAGGGGACGACCACCAGCCCCTCTACTCCCGGGTGTAAACCCAGAGTAACTCCAGTGTAAGCCTAAAGGGGATGGCCATAAGCCCCTCTACTCCCCAGCTACTCCTGGTGTAAACCCAGAGTAACCCCGGTGTAAACCTAAAGAGGACAGCCATCAGCCCCTCTACTCCCCTGCTACTCCTGGTGTAAACCCAGAGTAACCCCAGTGTAAACCTAAAGGGGACAGCCACCAGCCCCTCTACTCCCCAGCTACTTCTGGTGTAAACCCAGAGTAACCTCAGTGTAAACTTAAAGGGGTCGGCCACCAGCCTCTCTACTCCACGGCTACTCCTAGGTGTAAACCCAGAGTAACCCCAGTGTAAACCTAGAGGGGACGGCCATCAGCCCCTCTACTCCCCAGCTACTCCTGGTGTAAACCCAGAGTAACCCCGGTGTAAACCTAAAGGGGACGGCCACCAGCCTCTCTGCTCCCCAGCTACTCCTGGTGTAAACCCAGAGTAACCCCAGCGTAAACCTAAAGAGGATGACCACCAGTCCCTCTATTCCCCAGCTACTTCTGGTGTAAACCCAGAGTAACCTCAGTGTAAACTTAAAGGGGACGGCCACCAGCCTCTCTACTCCATGGCTACTCCTAGGTGTAAACCCAGAGTAACCCCAGTGTAAACTTAGAGGGGACGGCCACCAGCCCCTCTACTCCCAAGCTACTCCCGGGTGTAAACCCAGAGTAACCTCGGTGTAAACCTAAGGGGGATGGCCATCAGCCCCTCTACTCCCGGGTGTAAACCCAGAGTAACCTTGGTATAAACCTAAAGGGGATGGCCACCAGCCCCTCTACTCCCCAGCTACTCCTGGTGTAAACCCAAGAGTAACCCTGGTGTAAACCTAGAGGGGATGGCCACCAGCCCCTCTACTCCCCAGCTACTCCTGGTGTAAACCTGGAGTAACCCCGGTGTAAACCTAAAGAGGATGACCACCAGCCCCTCTACTCACCAGCTACTCCTGGTGTAAACCCAGAGTAACCCCGCTGTAAACCTAAAGGGGACGGCCACCAGCCTCTCTACTCCCCAGCTACTCCTGGTGTAAACCCAGAGTAACTCCGGTGTAAACCTAAAGGGGACAGCCACCAGCCCCTCTACTCCCCAGCTACTCCTGGTGTAAACCCAGAGTAACCACAGTGTAAACCTAAAGAGGATGACCACCAGCCCCTCTATTCCCCAGCTACTCCTGGTGTAAACCAAGAGTATACTCAGTGTAAACTTAAAGGGGACGGCCACCAGCCTCTCTACTCCACAGCTACTCCTAGGTGTAAACCCAGAGTATCCCCAGTGTAAACCTAAAGGGGACGGCCACCAGCCCCTCTACTCCCCAGCTACTCCCTGGTGTAAACCCAGAGTAACCTCGGTGTAAACCTAAAGGAGATGGCCACCAGCCCCTCTACTCCCGGGTGTAAACCCAGAGTAACCTTGGTATAAACCTAAAGGGGACGGCCACCAGCCCCTCTACTCCCCAGCTACTCCTGGTGTAAACCCAGAGTAACCCCAGTGTAAACCTAGAGGGGGTGGAGATTAGCCCCTGTGCTCCCCTAGGAGCAAACCCAAAGGTGAGGGAGAACACAGTAGATCTGGGCTCACTCTGGTGTAACCCCAATGTAAACCTAACACAGATGGTGACTGACCCCTCTGCTCCCTCCTGGTGCAAATCCCGAGTAACCCAGCTGCAAACTTGAAATTGGAGGCATGGGAGAGCTGTCCTTGGTTATTGGCAGTGTAAACCCAGACTAACCCCTTTGTAAATCTACAAGTGTCTGTCTGCACAGAATCGGCCCCCTCCACCTGCAGCTATTTCTGAGCATGGGAGAGACGTAAAGCCAGGTGAACAGGTGTAAACCTGTAGTAACCCTAGCACAAGCCAAAAGCTGACTGAAAACCAAAGCGTAGCCCCTCTCCTCAGAGGTGTAAATCCAGAGTAAGCAGTGAGACTCCAAAGGCAGCGGAGATCAGAGAGTGATCAGTTGCTCCCGGGTGTAAATCCAGAGTAACCCAAATTCAAGGGGGATCAGAGTAATGCTTTGCTCCAGGTGTCAACCTTTGAGTAATCTCCTACAGGTGTCAATCCGGAGTAACCCAAATGCAAGTAGGGGGAGGAAATCAGAGCAGTGCATTGCACCCCAGCTACTACCCGGTGTAAATCTAGAGTGACTCCACTGATCTCCAGCACCATATGGGTCTCAGGGAGTGACCCACGGCTCCTGGCTACTCTTGGGTGTCAATCCAGAGTAACCCAAATGCAAGTAGGGGGAGGAAATCAGAGCAGTGCATTGCACCCCAGCTACTACCCAGTGTAAATCTAGAGTGACTCCACCGATCTCCAATGAGTTATGGGTCTCAGGGAGTGACCCCCGGCTCCTGGCTACTCTTAGGTGTCAATCCAGACTAACCCAAATACAAGAGGGGGGGGAATCAGAGAAGTGCATTGCACCCCAGCTACTACCCAGTGTAAATCTAGAGCAACTCCACCGATCTCCAACGCCTTATGGGTTACAGGGAGTGACCCACGGCTCCCGGCTACTCCTGGGTGTCAACCCGGAGTAACCCCCCCGTGCAATCAGTGCAACACTCCTAGCTACCCCCCTGCCCGCACACCAGCTCTTCTGAGGAGGGCAGCGGGGTAGCGGGACTCCCCCCAGCCCCACAAACAAAGCCCTCGGCCAGCGGTCAGCTCAGAGCCCCTAAGCCCAAGGATTGGCAAGGGCAGGTCATGGAGCCAGTGACACGCAGCGTCCCCCCCCCCCCCCCCCGCCCCAGGCTCTGGGCCCCATTGTGATCCCGGGAAAGGACAGGGGAGGGGTTAATGTGGCCCCACATCTTGCCCTCTGCCAGACCCCTCCGCAGGGCCTCCCCCACTTCCCAGCCCTCCAAGCTCAGTCAGCCCCCCTCCATTTCTGTCTCCCCACTCCGCCATCTGTCCCCACATTCCCCAGCCCCCCCACTCCACCACCTGGTCCCACAGCCCCCAGCTCCCCCACCTTCCCCCAGCTCCTCCACTCCACCACATCTACCTTTCCCCGGCCCCCCACTCCACCACATGCTCCCCTCCCTCAGCCTCACCAACCACCTGCCCCCCACATCCCCCAGCCTCCCCACTCCACATCTACCTGCCCCCCAGCTCCCCCACCAACCCCACTTCCCTCAGGCCCCACTCCACCACCTCTACCTGCCCCCCTACTCCGGCTCCCACCTGCCTCCCAGCTCCCCCCACTCCATCAGCCCCCCACATTCCCCCCTTTTTCACCAGCCCCACATATGCTCCACCAGCCCCAGCCCCCCCCACTCCAACAACTCCCCATCCAGCTCCCTGCCAGCCCCTCCCCTCTCCTTCCCCCAGCCCCAACCTCTCTCCTCTCAGTCCCCTCCCCCCACTGCCCCCCCCAGATCTCCCCCCCCCAGCTCGCCGCCAGCCCAATCCGGTCCGCCAGGCCGCCAGCTTCTCCACAATGCAGCAAGCCAAGACACTATCCCCCAGCCAGAGCAAGATGGGAACCCAGCCCCCCCCCAAGTGTCACCACCAGCCCCCCCTCCCCGGCCGCCTGCTGCAGCGAATCTAAGCCAGGATTAATTGTGAATCCCCAGGCAACCGCCCCCCCCCCCCAGATCTGGATAAAGCAAAGGGCAATTAATCCAACCAGTGGGGGGGGGTCCCCATTCTGGGCCCCCCCCATACAGCTCCCCTGCCCCCCCTCATAGCTGGGTTCCCTCCTCCTATCCAATCCCTTCCCACTCCCAAAAGATGGGGGGAGGTGTCAGGCCATAGGGGACGGAACCTACGTGCAGGAGGAAAAGGGGGGGTGTGAAAAGTGGGGGGGCAGAGCTAAATAGGGGGAGGGACTGGACAGTGGGGAGAAATCTGAGGGGGTCAGAGTGGGTAGGATAAGGGGGGCTAATTTTGCAGGTAGGGGGCTAATGCCGGATTGGGGGGGGGCTGATCTCAGATGCAAGGGGGTTGATCATGGATGGGGGGTTGATCCCAGATATGGGGAGGCTGATTGTGGATGGGGAGGCTGGATGGCGGGGCTGATCCCAGATGGGGGGGGCTGATCCTGGATTTTTTTCTTACTTCATTACAAAAATACTCCCCCTTCCCTGTCCCCCTTGGCGTGGGGTGGGGCCTGCGTTGACAGATGGGGGGGGCAGGCGAAGACTCGCCCAGCTCCTACAGAAAGCTGAGTGACCTACTTTCCCAGCCGCCGCCACAGCACCATGAAACTGGGTGGGGGGGCCCGGGAGATTGATAGAGACAGGGCGGGGGGGCATTACCCGCCCCCCCAGCCTCTGCCCCCTAAATAGCCCTAGGCCCTGAGCTCTGTCTCTGCCCCACACCAATCTCCGAGGCCAGCCTCATCTCTGCCCCCCGTCACCCCCCCCCCAGTACTGCATAGATAAGGACAGCTGAATTTTTTTGGAGGGGGTGAGGAACAGACCCCCCCAAAATTTGCTCCTTCACACCCACAGCCCAAGAATCCCAGACCTGGATCTGAGCTGGTTCAGTCCATTTCAGCCCTCCTCCTGCCCCCCCATATGCCTCCCCATCTGCCCTCCTCCCCCCACCCCATATTCCAAGGCACCCCCCTGCCTGCCCCCCCTAGGGAAATCCTAGTCCTGCATCTACTCCCCTCTTTCCTGGGGGGGAAGGGAAAATAGATCCCCCTATTGATGCATGACCCCAAAGACACCCCATAACCCCTTGCCAGCCCCCCCAATCCTCTCCTTTCCCCCTTCCTCCTCCTTGTTGCTTAGGATTTGGGGGGACACTGCACCCCCATTTCAACTCCCCCAATAAACCCTTTGCCTGATTTCTCTCCCCTCCAGCCATGACACCCCTTGATGACCCCCCCTTTCATCTTCCCCTCTCTACAGCACCCCCCCCACTAGAAACCCCATGGGGGGGGCCACAGGCAAGGACTCCCCCGTAGCCTGTGATCATTTACTCCCCCCATGAAACACCCCAAAACAGCTACCATTCTTAGAAGGGCTTGGAGCCTAGCCCCCCCACCCAATAACCCCCCCTATTTTAAGGCCAACAGACCCCCCTAAAAATACACCCCAGGCATCACCCAAGGACTCCACTTTCTACAGGGATTTGGGTCATGACGGAGCCCATCCTCCTAGAGAACTGCCCCCCCTGAACATCCCCCCCAATCCACCTCCTTTTCGGGCTCTTCAAGGACACCCCAAGAATCCCCCCAGATAACCTGCTCCTGACACCCCCAGGTAGATAAAAGGAGGGAGGGTTGAGGGCTCCTGCTAACGACACCCCAGTTTCTCTCCCTTATCAAGCTCCCCCCGTCCTCCTCCTTTTAAGGGCTCCTGCTAGCGACACCCCAATTTCTGTCCCATATCAACCTCCCCCCGGCCCCCTCCTTTTCAGGACACCCCAATTTCTCCTCCTAGATCAGCGCCCCCAACCCCTCCACACACTTCCCCTGCTTTTCAAGGGCTAACCCCCCAATCGCCGCTCCCCCAGGCTCTGCCCCCGAGCCAGCCCCCCCCCCGCCCAGGCCAGCCACGTACCCCAACTGCTGCCGGTGCGCCCCATAAATTGGTGGGTGCGCGGATTCCAGATGGCTTCTCGCCACTCCGCCATGACTTGCCCGCAGGTTTTCTTCTCTTTCTCGATAGCCATGGTGTGTCTGTGCGGGGGGGCGGCTGCTGCAGAACTGGGGGGGCTGGAGGAAGGACCCCTAGATCCCCTGGCCGAGGAAGGCGCTGCGGGGGGGGGACGCTGGATACGTAGCTACACCCAGGAGATGCTGCCCCAGCGGAGGATGAGCAAGGCAAAGCGGCGTGTGTGTGTGTGGGGGGGTATTTTATTTCGGGCTCCCCCCCCAGGCCCCGCCCCACCGGGTGCTTATGCATATGCAAATGAGCCCTCCCAGGGGGCGGGGCGGCTCATTCCGGCTTTGCGGCCGGCCCCAGGGAGGGGCTTAAAGAGACGGGGGGGGGGGGGAATCTTCCCTCCCCCCCCCCCCCCGAGGAAAGGGGGATGTCCTCTGGGGTGGGCCCCTCCCCAGGGACAGGTGATAGATAGATATATAGATAGAGGGGGTGGAGGGGGGTATATAGATAGATAGATAGATAGATAGAGGGGTGGATGGGGATAGATAGATAGATAGATAGATAGATAGATAGATAGATAGAGGGGTGGATGGGGATAGATAGAGGGGGTGGATGGGGATGGATGGATAGATAGATAGAGGGGATGGGTGGGGATAGATAGATAGATAGATAGATAGATAGATAGATAGAGGGGTGGATGGGGATAGATAGATAGAGGGTGTGGGGGGGATAGATGGTGTGTGGGGAGATAGATAGATAGATAGATAGATAGATAGATAGATAGATAGATAGATAGATAAAGAGGTGGGTGGACGATGGGTGGATGAAGTGGTGTGGGGGGATGGACTGATGGGTGGGTGGACAAAGGGTTCTTCCTGGGGATGGGTGGGTGGGTGGGTGGGTGGATGAAAGGATGGCTGAAGGGATGGATGGATTGATGGACGGGTGGGTGAATGGATGGATGGGTTGGTGGGTGGACGAAGGGCTCTGCCAGGGGATGGATGGGTGGGTGGGTGGCTGGGCGAAGGGATGGATGTAGGGATGGGTGGATTGATGAACGAAGGGATGGATGGATGGGTGAACGGATGGGTGGGTGGACGAAGGACTCTGCCTGGGGACAGATGGGTGGGAGGGTGGCTGGATGGATGGATCAGTGGGTGGATGAAGGCTCTGCCAGGGGACGGATATGTGGGTGGGTGGCTGGACGAATGGATGGATTGATGGGTGGATAGATAGATAGGTGGGTGGATGAAGGGCTGAATAGGTGGATGGACGGGTGGGTAGATGGATGGACGGGTGGGTGGATGAAGGACTCTGCTGGGGATGGGT
The DNA here is from genome assembly GCF_007399415.2 of Gopherus evgoodei. NCBI lineage: Eukaryota > Metazoa > Chordata > Testudines > Testudinidae > Gopherus > Gopherus evgoodei. The sequence goes on from NW_022060107.1 coordinate 218,804, forward strand.
GGATTGATGGGTGGATAGATAGGTGGATGGATGAAGGGATGGATGGATCAGTGGGTGGATGAAGGGCTCTGCCAGGGGACGGACATGTGGGTGGGTGGTTGGACGAAGGGATGGATGGATGGGTGAACAGATGGGTGGGTGGACGAAGGACTCTGCCTGGGGACAGATGGGTGGGTGGCTGGCTGGATGAAGGGATGGGTGGGTGGATGAAGGGGAGGATGGATGGATTGATGGACTGGTGGGTGGATGGATGGATCAGTGGTTGAATGAAGGGCTCTGCCAGGGGACGGACATGTGGGTGGGTGGTTGGACGAAGGGATGGATGGATGGGTGGATAGATAGGTGGGTGGATGAAGAGCTGAATGGGTGGATGGATGAAGAGATGGATGGATGGATCAGTGGGTGGATGAAGGTCTCTGCCAAGGGACGGACATGTGGGTGGGTGGCTGGACGAAGGGATGGATGGATGGACGGGTGGGTGGGTGGATGAAGGGATGGATGATGGATGGACGGGTGGGTGAGTGGATGGATGGATCGGTGGGTGGATGAAGGACTCTGCCAGGGGATGGGTGGATTGATGGGTGGATAGATAGGTGGATGGATGAAGGGATGGATGGATGGATGGATGAGTGGGTGGATGAAGGGCTCTGCCAGGGGACGGACATGTGGGTGGGTGGCTGGATGAAGGGATGGGTGGATTGATGGGTGGATAGATAGGTGGGTGGATGAAGGGCTGAATGGGTGGATGGATGAAGAGATGGATGGATTGATGGGTGGGTGGATGGATGGATCGGTGGGTGGATGAAGGACTCTGCCAGGGGATGAGTGGATAGATAGGTGGGTGGATGAAGGGCTGAATGGGTGGATGGATTGATGGGCGGGTGTATGAAGGCTCTGCCAGGGGACGGACGTGTGGGTGGGTAGCTACACGGTGTTACAACCCGCTCTCATCCCACACCGTACAGCCCCTGTGATCCCACTGCTCTGGCTCTGGGGTCACCTCGCACGCTGAGCTGGGGTGTGTCACCTGGAGCGACCACATCTGGGGCCATGTGCATGTTACATGTACCACGTGCCAGGACATCAGAGAGCCAGTGGCAGGTCCTCTAATCCGGGGAGGAGAGGGTGCTGGGGGGAACAGGGGTGTAATACCCCGCATCTCTCTCTCACACACACACATCAAACATCACACAACTGTCCACCAGACAGCAACAGGACCTGAGATGTGGAGGCCCCACTGTAAATCAGAAGCAACTCCAGGGGGCAGACTCGGGATGGATGGCGACTGCCATGGGGGCCGGGCTTGGGGGGGGGCAGGGCCTGGGGGGCTGCTTTGGTTGTTGGTGACACAAGGGGGATGTATCATCTCGTAGGACGGGGGAATTCAATGGTTTAACAACTTGGTGGGGCGGGCTGAAGATGCTCCTCGCCTGGGGCACCATGCGATCTAGCGCCGGACATGGGGGGATGGATGGATGGACGGACGGCAGCATCTGGGCACAGGTGGACAGACAGATGGATGGGGGGTTGTGGGCTGGGGTGGGTGAGTGGAGGGTGCGTGTGGGGCTGGGTGGATGGATTGTGTGTGGATAGAGGGGGCTGGGCAGATGGGGGGCTACATGTGGGACTGGGTGGATGGATGGGCAGATGGAGGGGTGGTGGGTGGATGTGGGGCTGTGTGGGGGGCTGTGTGGATGGACGGATGGATGGGGGGCTGTGTGGGTCTGGGTGGATGGACGGACAGATGGGGGGACTGTGTGTGGGGCTGGGTGAATGGATGGACGGATGGGGGGGGCGGATGAGGGACTGCATGTGGGGCTGAGTGGATGGATGGGCAGATGTGGGGCTGTGTGTGTGGCTCGGTGGATGAACGGATGGATGGGGGCTCTGTGTGGGGCTGGGTGAATGGATGGACGGATGGTGTGGGGGCTGGGCGGATGGAGGGGCTGCATGTGGGGCTGGGTGGAAGAACCGATTGGCTGTGCCGAACAGCACACTCCGTGGGGTCAGTGCCCCACAGCTCTGGAACCAGGACCCCCCCCATCCCCCAGCTGGGTCCGAGCCCCCCCAGCCCTGGCCCCGGGCTCACCCCAGCTCTGTCCTTGAGGCCTGGCCTGGGGCCAGCTAACGAGCAGGTGCAGACAGAGCCAGGCCGATAAGATCCAGGGGGCAGGGCCGGGACACAGGGGGCCCATTCAGCCCTGAAGGACGCGACCCACAGAGCGGAACGGTTCCCCTGGCCTCCAACCAGAGCCTCACCCTAGATTTCAACGGGGGGGGCACCACCCCATAGAGTAGCCGGGACCTTCCCAAATGACCCCTCCAGCTCTGCGCCTGTGTCCCCTCCCCACCCCGCATCGCTCGCCCTCCGTCTCCCATTCGGGGTGGGGACGCCTGTGGGACCTGGGGAGGGAGGGGGTCAGGGTAGCAGCAGAGAACATGAGGATCCTTCTGCTCAGAGGGCGGGGCCTTGAGGTGTCTGGGCGGGGCCTAGAGAAGGGGCGTGGCCTTGTCAGCTAGGAGGCGTGGCTGGAGAAAAGGTGAAACTGGGGCAAAGATTCATCATTGAGGTCATGGTGGGAGGTAGCTCTGACACCCCCACTCCCCTCCCAGAGCCGGGGAGAGAACCCAGGAGTCCTGGCTCCCAGTCCCCCCTGCTCTAACCCACCAGCCCCCACTCCCCTCCCAGAGCCGGGGAGAGAACCCAGGAGTCCTGGCTCCCAGCCCCCTCTGCTCTAACCCACCAGCCCCCACTCCCCTCCAAGAGCTGGGGAGAGAACCCAGGAGTCCTGGCTCCCAGCCCCCCCTGCTCTAACCACCAGCCCCCACTCCCCTCCCAGAGCCGGGGAGAGAACCCAGGAGTCCTGGCTCCCAGCCCCCCTGCTCTAACCCACCAGCCCCCACTCCCCTCCCAGAGCCGGGGAGAGAACCCAGGAGTCCTGGCTCCCAGCCCTCCCTGCTCTAACCCACCAGCCCCCACTCCCCTCCCAGAGCTGGGGAGAGACCCCAGGAGTCCTGGCTCCCATTCTCTGTGTATGGAAAGGGATGGGAGCTAAGGTGGTAGGAAGTGGGGGGGCCGGTGCAGAGGGAATCTATGGGGTGTTATTCCCCCCCACACACAGGAGAAGGCCGGGGCAAACCCAGCTGAAGAATCCAGGAACTGCACCCCCTTCCTGGTACCAAACTGGTTGAACTGGTCCAGCCTGCTGCGGTGTGGCCACTGGCACAGCAGAGCCCTGGGGCGAACGCACCCTCATCTTCCTCTGGCCCCATCTGTCCCCTTCCCCCCCCCCCGGCCCCAGCCCTTCCCATGCATCACAGATCAGTATACCCAGAGACAATGTCCCCTCCCAGAGCCTGGGAGAGAACCCAGGAGTCCTGGCTCCCAGCCCTCCCTGCTCTAACCACCAGCCCCCACTCCCCTCCCAGAGCCAGGGAGAGAACCCAGGAGTCCTGGCTCCCAGCCCCCCTGCTCTAATCACCAGCCCTCACTCCCCTCCCAGAGCCAGGGAGAGAACCCAGGAGTCCTGGCTCCCCCCCAGCCAGGGAGAGAACCAGGAGTCCTGACTCCCAGCCCCCCCTGCTGTCATCACCAGCCCTCACTCCACTCCCAGAGCAGGGAGAGAACCCAGGAGTCCTGGCTCCCAAACCCCTGGTCTAACCCACCAGCCCCCACTCCCCTCCCAGAGCCGGGGAGAGAACCCAGGCGTCCATGGCTCCCAGCCCCCCCTGCTCTAACGCACAAGCCCCCACTCCCCTCCCAGAGCTGGGGAGAAACCCAGGAGTCCTGGCTTCCAGCCCCCTCTGCTCTAACCCACAAGCCCCCACTCCCCTCCCAGAGCATGGGGAGAGAACCCAGGAGTCCTGGCTTCCCAGTCCCCCCTGCTCTAACCCACCAGCCCCTACTCCCCTCCCAGAGCCGGGGAGAGAACCCAGGAGTCCTGGCTTCCAGCCCCCCCTGCTCTAACCCACCAGCCCCCACTCCCCTCCCAGAGCCGGGGAGAGAACCCAGGAGTCCTGGCACCCAGCCCCCACCATTAGATCATAGAGCTCAATGTAGGATGGGCTGACCCAGTTCCCTCTGTCCCCAGGACTGACCCCGTGGGTCAGCAGCTCCCAAAGCCACTTCTAGGGTGGCTGAGTTTCCTCCCCACACAACCGGGTCAAATGCCGAGTGCCTGATTCCCCGATGACTCAGATCGGCCTGGCTCCCAACCCTCATGTGCTAACCACTACACCCCACTCTCCTCCCAGAACCGGGGAGAGAACCCAGGAGTCCTGGCTCCCTCCCCCCACAACCACTAGCCCCTACAGCTGTGTTTTATCATGTAACCCGGATTCCTGGATTCTATCTCCTTCTCCCTCACATCATGGATATCTACCGTCTGTCTCCTCCCTCCGGATGCCTGGGTCCCTTCTCTCCCCTGCACCCCCATCTCCAGACCTGGGGCTCTGCACCCTGCTCTGGGTACTACGCCTGTCTCCTCTTCCGCCACCCCCGGTTTAGGTCTAGCCTCTCTCCTCCACCTCCCCGGACACCTCCCCGCCCCCCTCCCGGACGCCAGGGTCCTATGCCCCCTCCCCCTGCAGAGATAGGGGGGTGCCTGGGGAAAGATTCGCCCTGAGAAGTTTGGGGGCCTTGCAAACGGGCCTTCCTGACCCCTTCCCTGGTGCAGCAGGGAGCATGGGCGTGAAAGCCATGGTGCTCAAACCCCCTTCGATCCCATGCCGGGTTGGGGGGGTTCACAGTGGGAGCCAGGATAGTAGAGGCTGGTGGGTTAGAGCAGGGGGGTGCTGGGAGCCAGGACTCCTGGGTTCTCTCCCCGGCTCTGGGAGGGGAGTGGGGGCTGGTGGGTTAGAGCAGGGGGGACTGGGAGCCAAGACTCCTGGGTTCTCTCCCTGGCTCTAGGAAGGGAGTGGGGGCTGGTGGGTTGAACCGGGGGTGGGGTGGGGCTGGGAGCCAGGACTCCTGGGTTCTAATCCCAGCTCCACCCTGACTCAGCTGCATAACCTTGACCACATCTCGTCCTTTGCCCGTGCCTCAGTTTCCCCACCTGCGAAACTGGGCTAATGAGAGGCTGCCTGAAGGCGAATCATCTGTTCCACGCATACCCGCCCCACAGCTGGCTCCCCGGGAAGGACTGGGCGCCAGCCCCGCTCCCCTGACCCAGCAAGCAACACCCCCACCCTGCCGGTGTGATTCAGCCGGCTGGAAATAGCTGGTTTCTGGGGGAAGACAGGCCCGCCTCGATCAGTTGCATGCCACCAGGACAAACAAGTTTGGCCCAGATTCCCAGCACATGGCCTAGAACGGAGCTGGCCAGGGACCTGGGGGGTGGGGGGTGCAGCTGGAGTTTTGGGGTCCAGGGACTGGGGGTTCACTCTGGGTTTCGGGAAGTTAAAGGGGACAAGATTCAGATTGGGGCAGGCGAAGGGTCAGAAAGGCGGGTGGTGTTGAGGGGAGGTGTCAGATTTTGAGGGGTTCAACTGAAGATTTGGGGTGCAGGGTTGGGGTTGACAGGCCAGAAGGGTCGGCAGGAGAGTTTGGGGGCAGGTTCGGAGAGATAGGTTGGGGGAGGGTTTGGGGCATCAGGGGGAGTTTGGGGGGAAGGCTCAGGGGACTGAGGGGTTGGTTGTGGGGGGAAGGCTCGGGGGGAGGTTTGGGATAACAGGGGGTGAGTCTCAGGGCAGGTTCAGAGGGATAGGTTGGGGAGGTTTGGGGGTCAGGGGAGTTTGGGGGGAAGGCTCAGGGGACTGAGGGGGTTGGTTGTGGGGGGAAGGCTCGGGGAGAGGTTTGGGGTAACAGGGGATGAGTCTCAGGGCAGGTTCAGAGGGATAGGTTGGGGAGGTTTGGGGGTCAGGGGAGTTTGGGGGGAAGGCTCAGGGGACTGAGGGGGTTGGTTGTGGGGGGAAGGCTCGGGGGAGGTTTGGGGGCTCAGGGGGAGTTTGGGGGGAAGGCTCAGGGGACTGAAGAGGTTGGCTGTGGGGGGAAGGCTCGGGGGAGGTTTGGAGGAACAGGGGGTGAGTTTGGGGGCAGCTTCAGAGGGATAGGTTGGGGGAGGTTTGGGGGTCAGGGGGAGTTTGGGGGGAAGGCTCAGGGGACTGAGGGGTTGGTTGTGGGGGGAAGGCTCGGGGGGAGGTTTGGGGTAACGGGGTGAGTCTCAGGGCAGGTTCAGAGGGATAGGTTGGGGAGGTTTGGGGGTCAGGGGAGTTTGGGGGGAAGGCTCAGGGGACTGAGGGGGTTGGTTGTGGGGGGAAGGCTCGGGGGAGGTTTGGGGGTCAGGGGGAGTTTGGAGGGAAGGCTCAGGGGACTGAGGGGGTTGGCTGTGGGGGGAGGCTCGGGGGAGGTTTGGGGGAACAGGGGGTGAGTCTGGGGGCAGGTTCACAGGGATAGGTTGGGGGAGGTTTGGGGGTCAGGGGGAGTTTGGGGGGAAGGCTCAGGGGACTGAAGGGGTTTGGCTGTGGGGGGAAGGTTCGGGGGAGGTTTGAGGGTCAGGGGAAGTTTGGGGGGAAGGCTCAGGGGACTGAGGGGGTGGTTGTGGGGGGAAGGCCCGGGGGGAGATTTGGGGGAATGGGGTGAGTCTGGGGGCAGGTTCAGAGGGATAGGTTGGGGGAGGTTTGGGGACTCGGGGAGTTTGGGGGGAAGGCTCAGGGGACTGAGGGGGTTGGTTGTGGGGGGAAGGTTCGGGGGAGGTTTGGGGGAACAGGGGGTGAGTTTGGGGGCAGGTTCGGAGAGATAGGTTGGGGGAGGTTTGGGGGTCAGGGGGAGTTTGGGGGGAAGGCTCAGGGGACTGAGGGGTTTGGCTGTGGGGGGAAGGTTCGGGGGAGGTTTGGGGGAACGGGGTGAGTTTGGGGGCAGGTTCAGAGGGATAGGTTGGGGGAGGTTTGGGGGGATGGGTGAGTTTGGGGGGGGAAGGCTCAGGGGGAGTGAGGGGTTTGGCTGTGGGGGGAAGGTTCAGGGGAAGGTTTGGGGGAACAGGGTGAGTTTGGGGGCAGGTTCAGAGGGATAGGTTGGGGGACGGTTTGGGGGGATGGGTCAGTTTGGGGGGAAAGGCTTTGAGGGAGTTTGCGGGCAGGTTCGGAGGGATAGGACGGAGGGGTTCAGGGGGGCTGGGTGACTTTGGGGGCGGGTGGGATGAATTGGGGGGGGGAGCCCAGGGGTGTGTGGATATGGCAGAAAAGGTTCAGCATCCTGGAGGAATTTGGGGACTCCTGGGTTAGGCAGTGGGGACACCCCGATGGTGAGGGGCTGTGCGCACACAGGCCAGCACCCCACACAGCCCCAGGGAACCCCCCCCCCCACACACACACCCCAGGAAAACCCTGAACAACAAAATCACAATAAACGGCAGATGTTGCAACTCCAGGTGTGTGTCCAAGGGAGGGGCCAGACGGCCCCTGGATTAAAGGGGGTAAAGTCCAGTCTGTCTCCCTGGCTGCCATGGGTCAGCCGGCTCCGGGAGGGGAGTGGGGGCTGGCGGTTAGAGCAGGGGGGGCTGGGAGCCAGGACTCCTGGGTTCTCTCCCCGGCTCTGGGAGGGGAGTGGGGGCTGGTGGGTTAGAGCAGGGGGGCTGGGAGCCAGGACTCCTGGGTTCTCTCCCCGGCTCTGGGAGGGGAGTGGGAGCTGGTGGGTTAGAGCAGGGGGGCTGGGAGCCAGGACTCCTGGGTTCTCTCCCCGGCTCTGGGAGGGGAGTGGGGGCTGGTGGGTCAGAGCAGGGGGGGCTGGGAGCCAGGACTCCTGGGTTCTCTCCCCGGCTCTGGGAGGGAAGTGGGGGCTGGTGGGTTAGAGCAGGGGGAGCTGGGAGCCAGGACTCCTGGGTTCTCTCCCGGCTCTGGGAGGGGAGTGGGGGCTGGTGGGATAGAGCAGGGGGGGCTGGGAACCAGGACTCCTGGGTTCTCTCCCCGGCTCTGGGACGGGAGTGGGGGCTGGTGGGTTAGAGCAGGGGGGGCTGGGAGCCAGGACTCCTGGGTTCTCTCCCCAGCTCTGGGACGGGAGTGGGGGCTGGTGGGATAGAGCAGGGGGGGCTGGGAGCCAGGACTCCTGGGTTCTCTCCCCAGCTCTGGGACGGGAGTGGGGGCTGGTGGGTTAGAGCAGGGGGGGCTGGGAGCCAGGACTCCTGGGTTCTCTCCCAGCTCTGGGAGGGAAGTGGGGGCTGGCGGGTTAGAGCTGGGAGCCAGGACTCCTGGGTTCTCTCCCCGGCTCTGGGAGGGGAGTGGGGGCTGATGGGTTGGGGCTGGGAGCCAGGACTCCTGGGTTCTCTCCTTGGTTCCGGGAGAGGCCGGTTTGATTGGGCCCAGGGTGCCAGGAGCAGAGGCCAGAGGAGAGGGATTAAAGCAGGCGGATCCCGGCCCCTCGCCCTGCCCCCAGGTCACAGGCAGGCTGGGGCTGGAGCCGTCTCCTCTGGGCCCAGCCGGCTCTGGCTTCCTCGAGCCGGATCCGGATTGCGGGAGGCCTGGCGCTGAAAGGCCGTCCCACAGGGCTGGGGAAAGACAAACAGAGTGTGCCCCAGCCTGGGCCCACACCTGATTGTCTCCCCACTGCCAATCCGGAGTCACTCCACTGGCGCCGGTTCCCCCTCGCTAACCCCGCTGCCAATCCGGAGTCACTCCACTGGGGCCGGTTCCCCCTCGCTAACCCCACTGCCAATCCGGAGTCACTCCACTGGGGCCGGTTCCCCCTCGCTAACCCCACTGCCAATCCGGAGTCACTCCACTGGGGCCGGTTCCCCCTCGCTAACCCCACTGCCAATCCGGAGTCACTCCACTGGGGCCGGTTCCCCCTCGCTAACCCCACTGCCAATCCGGAGTCACTCCACTGGGGCCGGTTCCCCCTCGCTAACCCCACTGCCAATCCGGAGTCACTCTGGAGTCACTCCACTGGGGCCGGTTCCCCATCGCTAACCCCACTGCCACTCCGGAGTCACTCCACTGGGGCCAGTTCCCCCTCGCTAACCCCACTGCCAATCCGGAGTCACTCCACTGGGGCCGGTTCCCCCTCGCTAACCCCACTGCCAATCCGGAGTCACTCCACTGGGGCCGGTTCCCCCTCGCTAACCCCACTGCCAATCCGGAGTCACTCCACAGGGGCCCGTTCCCCCTCACTAACCCCACTGCCAATTGGGAATGACTCCACTGGGGCCCGTTCCCCCTCGCTAACCCCAGTGCCAATCCGGAGTCACTTCACTGAGGCCAGTTCCCCCTCGCTAACCCCACTGCCAATTGGGAGTCACTTCACTGAGGCCAGTTCCCCCTCGCTAACCCCATTGCCAAGGGGGAGTCACTCCACTGGGGCTGGTTCCCCCTCGCTAACCCCACTGCCAATCCGGAGTCACTCCACTGGGGCCAGTTCCCCCTCGCTAACCCCAGTGCCAATCCGGAGTCAGTCCACAGGGGCTGGTTCCCCCTCGCTAACCCCACTGCCAATCCGGAGTCACTCCACTGGCGCCAGTTCCCCCTCGCTAACCCCAGTGCCAATCCGGAGTCACTCCACAGGGGCCCGTTCCCCCTCACTAACCCCACTGCCAATTGGGAATGACTCCACTGGGGCCCGTTCCCCCTCGCTAACCCCACTGCCAATCCGGAGTCACTCCACTGGGGCCGGTTCCCCCTCGCTAACCCCACTGCCAATCCGGAGTCACTCCACTGGGGCCGGTTCCCCCTCGCTAACCCCACTGCCAATCCGGAGTCACTCCACTGGGGCCGGTTCCCCCTCGCTAACCCCACTGCCAATCCGGAGTCACTCCACAGGGGCCGGTTCCCCCTCGCTAACCCCACTGCCAATTGGGAGTCACTCCACTGGGGCCCGTTCCCCCTCGCTAACCCCAGTGCCAATCCGGAGTCACTTCACTGAGGCCAGTTCCCCCTCGCTAACCCCACTGCCAATCCGGAGTCACTCCACTGGGGCTGGTTCCCCCTCGCTAACCCCATTGCCAATCCGGAGTCACTCCACTGGGGCTGGTTCCCCCTCGCTAACCCCACTGCCAATCCGGAGTCACTCCACTGGGGCCAGTTCCCCCTCGCTAACCCCAGTGCCAATCCGGAGTCACTCCACTGGGGCTGGTTCCCCCTCACTAACCCCACTGCCAATTGGGAGTCACTTCACTGAGGCCAGTTCCCCCTCGCTAACCCCACTGCCAATCCGAAGTCACTTCACTGGGGCCGGTTCCCCCTCGCTAACCCCACTGCCAATCCGGAGTCACTTCACTGAGGCCAGTTCCCCCTCGCTAACCCCACTGCCAATCCGGAGTCACTCCACTGGGGCTGGTTCCCCCTCGCTAACCCCATTGCCAATCCGGAGTCACTCCACTGGGGCCGGTTCTCCCTCGCTAACCCCATTGCCAAGGGGGAGTCACTCCACTGGTGCTGGTTCCCCCTCGCTAACCCCACTGCCAATCCGGAGTCACTCCACTGGGGCTGGTTCCCCCTCGCTAACCCCACTGCCAATCCGGAGTCACTCCACTGGGGCTGGTTCCCCCTCGCTAACCCCACTGCCAATCCGGAGTCACTCCACTGGGGCTGGTTCCCCCTCGCTAACCCCACTGCCAATCCGGAGTCACTCCACTGGGGCTGGTTCCCCCTCGCTAACCCCACTGCCAATCCGGAGTCACTCCACTGGGGCTGGTTCCCCCTTACTCACCCAGTTGTGTATCTTGAGTCACTCCACTGGGGCCATTGTGTTGCCTACAGATACAACAAGGATTAAACCTTTGTCAGTTCAGGGCCTAGGGTCTAGGCGATGGTTTTTTCACAAAGCGGTGGGAGGGGAGCAGGGGCTGATGGGTTAGAGCGGGGGCGGGGAGCCCGGACTCCTGGGTTCTTTCCCGGGCTCTGGGAGGGGAGTGGGATCTAGTGGGTTAGAACGGGGGGGGCAGGGAGCCAGGACTCCTGGGTTCTTTCCCAGGCTCTGGGAGGGGAGTGGAATCTAGTGGGTTAGAGCGGGGGGGCTGGGAGCCAGGACTCCTGGGTTCTCTTCCTGGGTCTGGGAGGGGAGTGGGGGCTGGTGGGTTAGAGCAGGGGGGCTGGGAGCCAGGACTCCTGGGTTCTCTCCCCAGCTCTGGGAGGGGCATGGGGCCTGATGGTTAGAGCAGGGGCGGCTGGGAGCCGGGACTCCTGGGTTCTCTCCCGGGCTCTGGGAGGGGAGTGGGGGCTGGTGGGTTTGAGCAGGGGGGCTGGGAGCCTGGACTCCTGGGTTCTCTCTCCAGCTTGGGGAGGGGAGGGGAGGGGAGGGGAGAGGGGCTGGGAGCCAGGACTCCTGGGTTCTCTCTCCAGCTCGGGGAGGGGAGGGGAGAGGGGCTGGGAGCCAGGACTCCTGGGTTCTCTCTCCAGCTCGGGGAGGGGAGGGGAGAGAGGCTGGGAGCCCGGACTCCTGGGTTCTCTCCCCAGCTCTAGGAGGGGAGTGGGGGCTGGTGGGTTTGAGCAGGGGGGGCTGGGAGCCCGGACTCCTGGGTTCTCTCTCCAGCTCGGGGAGGGGGGCTGGGAGCCCGGACTCCTGGGTTCTCTCTCCAGCTCGGGGAGGGGGGCTGGGAGCCAGGACTCCTGGGTTCTCTCTCCAGCTCGGGGAGGGGAGGGGAGAGGGGCTGGGAGCCCGGACTCCTGGGTTCCATGGGGACAGCGGGGAGGGAGGGGAAGGTTGTGATGAGCCCTCTGGGCTCCCCGGTAACCAGCTGCTTTTCATAGCGCTGTTGTTTGGTCTTGGAACCGGTTCAGTCCCGGCAGCCCCAGGACCAGCTGCTTCCGCCCCCCCTCCCCGCCAGGGCTGTGCCCCACCCCTCACCAGCGGGGGCGGCCTTGGCTTGGCAGGTGCATTGCGCGGCGGGTGGGGAACAGGCGCCCCCGTGCGGCGGAGGGCGGAACTGCGCCCAGGCTACCCTGCAGGGGCTGTGTGTGTATGGGGGGGGGGTGACACCTCCCACCCCCATCGGGCCAAAGGGGGACCCTCCAGATCCGTCCTCTCTTGTCATGCCCGCAGCCGGCTCTGCCCCGTTCCCGGACACTCACGGCCAAAGGCAGCGGGGGTCAAGTGGTTAGAACGGGGGCTGGGAGCCAGGACTCCTGGGTTCTCTCCCCAGCGCTGGGAGGGGAGTGGGGGCTGGTGGTTAGAGCAGGGGGGCTGGGAGCCAGGACTCCTGGGTTCTCTTCCCGGCTCTGGGAGGGGAGTGAGGGATGGTGGGTTAGAGCGGGGGGCTGGGAGCCAGGACTCCTGGGTTCTCTCCCCAGCTCTGGGAGGGGAGTGGGGGCTGGTGGGTCAGAGCAGGGGGGCTGGGAGCCAGGACTCCTGGGTTCTCTCCCTGGCTCTGGGAGGGGAGTTGGGGCTGGTGGGTTAGACGATGGGGGTTGGGAGCCAGGACTCCTGGGTTCTCTCCCCAGCGCTGGGAGGGGAGTGGGGGCTGGTGGGTCAGAGCAGGGGGGCTGGGAGCCAGGACTCCTGGGTTCTCTTCCCGGCTCTGGGAGGGGAGTGAGGGATGGTGGGTTAGAGCGGGGGGCTGGGAGCCAGGACTCCTGGGTTCTCTCCCCAGCTCTGGGAGGGGAGTGGGGGCTGGTGGGTTAGAGCAGGGGGGGCTGGGAGCCAGGACTCCTGGGTTCTCTCCCTGGCTCTGGGAGGGGAGTGGGGGCTGGTGGGTTAGAGCAGGGGGGGCTGGGAGCCAGGACTCCTGGGTTCTCTCCCTGGCTCCAGAAGGGGATTGGGGGCTGGTGGGTTAGAGCAGGGGGGGCTGGGAGCCAGGACTCCTGGGTTCTCTCCCTGGCTCTGGGAGGGGAGTGAGGGATGGTGGGTTAGAGCAGGGGGGGCTGAAAGCCAGGACTCCTGGGTTCCCTCCCAGTGTCAGGAGGGGAGGGTGCTTACCACCCCCTGCAGGGCCTGCTGGTGCCCTTTGATTCCCCAAAGCTGGCCAGAAGGGATTTGGCTAATGGCCTTTGACAGGCCCCCGGGAGCTAATCTGGGGTGCTAATGTTGCCCTGGGCAGATTGCCTGGCCCCAGAGCTAATTCCCAGAGCCGGGCGTGGGTGGCGGGGCTGGGGGGGGCAGTGATGCCCGAGGTGCCCGGCACTCAGGCCCAGTGGGTCAGCATGGAGTGAACCCCTGGGGGGGGCAGCCAGAACCCCACCCCGGACGCAGCCCCCTCCCGCTTCGGCTGATCCTGTCCCGTAAGTCCCTTGGGGAGGGGAGACCCTGGGGTGGGGGGGTCTGTGTGTCACTGTTTGCCCCCTGCCACATTGGGGTGTCCTTTAAGAGAGGGTCAGTTGGGGGGCAGGGAGGGAGTGGCTGGAAAGTTAGGGGAAGGAGTGAAGGGGTGAATAGGACCATGGGGGGGCAATCAGGGAATAGGAGGGGGCCTTGGGGGGGGTAGGGGTGTGATGAGAGTCGGGGGGGGGGGTCCAGTGACATTTGGGGGAGGGCTGAGTGTGGGGGGGAGCAGGTGCGGGGGTGGTCATGTTGTGGGGGAGGAGTGGATGTGGCGGGAGAGGTCAGGGAAGGGAGGGGAGGAGTCAGTGGGGTGGGGCAGGTCTTTATTGGGGGAGGTTGTGGGGCGGGCAAAGGAGGGGAGGTGGCTGTAAGGGGGTGGGGAGGTCTCTGTGGGGAGAAGGGGAGGTTGTGGGGCAGGCACAGGAGGGGAGGTGGCTGTGAGGGGTGGGGAGGTCTCTCTGGGGAGGACGGGGAGGCTGTGGGGCAGGCACAGGAGGGGAGGTGGCTGTGAGGGGGCGGGAAGGTCTCTCTGGGGAGAAGGGGGAGGCTGTGGGGCAGGCACAGGAGGGGAGGTGGCTGTGAGGGGGCGGGAAGGTCTCTCTGGGGAGGAGGGGGAGGCTGTGGGGCAGGCACAGGAGGGGAGGTGGCTGTGAGGGGGTGGGGAGGTCTCTCTGGGGAGGACGGGGAGGCTGTGGGGCAGGCACAGGAGGGGAGGTGGCTGTGAGGGGGTGGGCAGGTCTCTCTGGGGGGAAGGGGGAGGCTGTGGGGCAGGCACAGGAGGGGAGGTGGCTGTGAGGGGTTGCGAGGTCTCTCTGGGGAGGACGGGAGGCTGTGGGGCAGGCGCAGGAGGGGAGGTGGCTGTGAGGGGGTGGGGCAGGTCTCTCTGGGGAGGACGGGGAGGCTGTGGGGCAGGCGCAGGAGGGGAGGTGGCTGTGAGGGGGTGGGGCAGGTCTCTCTGGGGAGGACGGGGAGGCTGTGGGGCAGGCGCAGGAGGGGAGGTGGCTGTGAGGGGGTTTGGCAGGTCTCTCTGGGGAGGAGGGGGAGGCTGTGGGGCAGGCACAGGAGGGGAGGTGGCTGTGAGGGGGTGGGCAGGTCTCTCTGGAGGGAAGGGGTGGATGTGGGGCAGGCACAGGAGGGGAGGTGGCTGTGAGGGGGTGGGCAGGTCTCTCTGGAGAGGAAGGGGAGGCTGTGGGGCAGGCGCAGGAGGGGAGGTGGCTGTGAGGGGTGGGGAGGTCTCTCTGGGGAGGACGGGGAGGCTGTGGGGCAGGCACAGGAGGGGAGGTGGCTGTGAGGGGGTGGGGAGGTCTCTCTGGAGAGGAAGGGGAGGCTGTGGGGCAGGTGCAGGAGGGGAGGTGGCTGTGAGGGGGTTTGGCAGGTCTCTCTGGGGAGGACGGGGAGGCTGTGGGGCAGGCGCAGGAGGGGAGGTGGCTGTGAGGGGGTGGGGAGGGGCAGGTGGATGGGAGAGATTGCCCAGGGGGTTGAGAGATACCCCATAGTGTGATCACGGCATTGTGGGGCACGGGGTGGGGGGACAGTCCTGCTCCAGGCCACCGCTGATGTGACACCCCTGTGCCCTCCGGCCGGGGGGGGGGCTAGTGCGAGTCGCACTAGTGACCATGAGATCGGCCAGGTCCCCGGGTGCCACCCAGAGCCGGGGGGCTGACCAGGCCGCAGGGAATTCTGGGAGCGCTGGGGCCAGTCGCCCCCCACACACACCCCACCCCGACACCCCAGCCTTCATTTGGCTCAAGGAGGTCTTAGGTTTTGGGGGTGCGCAGTGTGAGGGAGCTGGCGGGAAAGACGGAGGCTCCCCAAGAAATATTCACACGCGTGTGCTGAATAGATCCATGCCCCGTGTGTGCACGAATGCCCTAAATAGCTCCATGCTGCGCACAAGTGTGTCCTCGCACGGATACACGCAGACACTCAAGCCAAGCACACTCCTCCAGAAACCTGTGCCCTGCAACCCGGAACACGCGCTAACACACATGCACAGACACGAGGGTGCAAACGCAGGCCTGCGGACCCAGAGGGAAAGACACCAACACTCCACACACACAATCTCGTGCAAATGACACACGTGCGCAAGCCTATGGAAAATGCCATGCAAACCCAGGTGCGTGTGAGCACACGCACAGCCCTAGAAAACACACGCGTGCCCACGCTCATGAGCACAAGTGAAACAAATCTATTGATCGAGCATTACGTGCGTTGCCGAGCCAGGTGCACACCAATGCTCCTGCAAACGGGCGTGCAAACACAAACGTAGCCTGTCCAGATGTGGCGGGAGGAGGGGAGCCCCCGCGCACAGCTGGGATTGCTGTCCACCCAGGGGTGGGGGTTGTGGCGGGAAGGGGAGGGTTTATGTGTCTGGGGCCCAGATGCCCTGGCCCTGGGGAGGAGGGGGAGCGGGGAGACCCTCTGGATATGGGAGCAGAGATGGATCGGGCTGTCCAGATGTGCGGGAGAGCTGGGACCCTGCAGAGGCCACCTCTCCAGATGCCTGAGCTGAGGGGGGTGGGACCTGTGGCCAACTGGGAAGACGGCCCAGATGTGCCCAGATGTGCAGCTTCCCCCCCTCACGCTCCCGGCTTCCCCCGCCCCCCAGGCGCCCCGCCACCGCCATGGACATCGGCGGCCTGGAGACGGTGGTGGCCAACTCGGCCTACGTCTCGGCCCGGGGCAGCACGGACGCCGGCGCCGCCTCGGTCTCGCGGGACCGGAAGATGCGGGCCAGGCTCCAGCTGCCCCACATCACCCGGTGCGAGCACCTGCGGGGCCGGCCGGACCTGGATTTCCCCACCGTCTGCCTCCGGCAGCCCATCGGGAAGCGGCTCTTCCAGCAGTTCCTGGAGGAGCAGGAGACCTTCGCGCCGGCCGGTGGCCTCTGGAAGAGCGTGGAGGCCTACGCCGCGGCCGAGGAGAGCGACCGGCCCCGGGCGGCCCAGGAGACCGTCAACCGCTTCTTCGACTCGGCCGCCGAGACCTTCTGCGCCTTCCTGGAGGAGGCGGCCGTGGCGAGGGTCAAGGAGGACGCCCGGCACGGGCGGGCGGACCTCTTCCAGGAGGCCGAGGGGCAGCTCCTCCGGCACCTGGAGGCCCGGGCCTGGCCCGGGTTCAAGGAGACCTTGTTCTTCTCCCGCTCTCTCCAGTTCAAGTGGCTGGAGGGGCAGAGCGTGAGCGAGGAGTGGTTCCTGGACTTCCGCGTGCTGGGCAAGGGCGGGTTCGGGGAGGTGTGCGCCTGCCAGATGAGGGCCACCGGCAAGATGTACGCCAACAAGAAGCTCAACAAGAAACGGCTCAAGAAACGCAATGGATACGAGGCAAGGGCGGGGGGGTGGGGGGGCAGGACTCCTGGGTTCTCTCCCCGGCTCTGGGAGGGGAGTGGGGGCCGGTGGGGGGGATCCGTGCCCCTCCCTTTATATCAGCGACATCAGAACAATTTTGTTTCTAAGGGGCAGGGTTTGGGGCTCAGTCTGGGATGGCATTTGGGGGCGCAGGGTTGAGGACCGGTGGGCGGGAGCTTTGGGGGTTCTGAGTTTGGGGGTGACTGTTTGGGGGGGTTGGGGGTGGGAGATGCAGGGGAGGGGATGGGGGAAGGTGCAGGCTGTGTGAGGCGGGGTGTGAATGATTGTGTGTGTGTGTGCGTGCAAGAGAGAGAGCTCCCCGCTTAGCAGGCCAGTGGAAGCCCTGGGATTAGACTCATCCCTACACACACACACACACACACACACACACACACACACACACACACACACACACACACACACAGAGCCCCCCCACACACACATACACAAAGCCACACACAGCTTCCCACACACACACAGAGCCTCTTTCTCTCTCTCTCACACACACATACACAGACACACACACACAAAGCCACACAGTTTGACATACATGGGGCTAGAATCACACACACTCCCAGCACAATCTCACACACACAGACCCACATGCACAAGGTGTCACACACACACCCTTCACCTCACACGCACGCACGCACACACACACACACACAGCCTGACTCACACAGACACACTCCCCCCACAATCTCACACACACAAACAGACCCACTCGTGTGTCCTATGCCCTGCACTGCGGGTGGCCGGGGGACGAGCTGACCCGCCCCTCCGCGCTCCCCGCCAGGCGGCCATCGTGGAGAAGCGGATCCTGGCCAAGGTGCACAGCCGGTTCATCGTCACGCTGGCCTACGCCTTCCAGACCAAGCTGGACCTGTGTCTGGTCATGACCCTCATGAACGGCGGCGACCTCAGGTGAGGGGGGCGGGGCGTGGGGGGGCCCTCTGTGCCCCACTCTGCGTGGGGGCTGTAACATGGGGCTTGGGACAATCGCCCCCTCCTCCCTCTCCATCCATCCGACTGTCCCCCAAGGCTCCCTGGCAGGACTACATCTCCCATGATGCACCCTGGCCAGGTGTTCCTGGGGATCGTGCGGTGCATCAAGGGAGTTGTGGGTCAATCACATTAGGTCCTTGTTCTCCTTTACCCGCCAGGTCCTCGATACAGACTACATCTCCCATGATGCACTGCAATGCCCTGCCCTGGCCTGTGATGCATCATGGGAGATGTAGTCCAGCACTGATGCCCCGGTCATACAAGAGAAGGGGGTTCGAGGCACCTTAACTACCACTCCCATGAGCCACCGAGGCAGCGTTTTCAAAATATTTGTGGTTCCTTTTTGGGGACTGGGGGGAAGTTTTGGGTCTTTGGACAAAAAACAGCCGCAGAAGTCCTGTGTCACCCGTCTCACACCTCACACCCACGTACCCCGTCCCCATTACAGGCCCTGGGCCCAGGCACCTCTGTGCCCCATGAGGGTGCAGGGTCCCCTGAGCGCAGCTCCCATGTCCTGGTCACACGCCCCCATCCTCGGGCTCCACCTATCCCCCACCCCTGGGATCCTCTGTGTCACCTCCCCCTCTTCCCGCCCCAGGTACCATGTCTCCATGCCACCACCACCCCCTCCGCCCGCCCCAGGTACTGCATCTCCACCTCACCTCCCCTTCTGCCCGCCCCGGGTACCACATTTCCAGTGTCACCTCCTCCTCCGCTGTCTCCAGGTACCACGTATCCATGTCACCTCCCCCTCCGCCCGCCCCAGGTACCACGTCTCCGCGTCACCTCCCCTTCCACCCACCCCAGGTACCACGTCTCCATGTCTCCTCCCCCTCCGCCTGTCCCACGTACCACGTTTCCCTGTCACCTCCCCCTCCGCCTGCCCCAGGTACTGTGTGTCTGTGTCACCTCCCCCTCCGCCCGCCCCAGGTACCGCGTC
Source organism: Gopherus evgoodei (assembly GCF_007399415.2). Taxonomy (NCBI): domain Eukaryota; kingdom Metazoa; phylum Chordata; order Testudines; family Testudinidae; genus Gopherus; species Gopherus evgoodei. The sequence continues at coordinate 237,279 of NW_022060107.1, forward strand.
TCCATGTCTCCTCCCCCTCCGCCTCCCCCAGGTACCACGTTTCCCTGTCACCTCCCCCTCCGCCCGTCCCAGGTACCGTGTTTCCAGTGTCACCTCCACCTCCACCCATCCCGGATACCGCGTTTCCGCATCACCTCCCCTTCCACCCGCCTTGGGTACCGCGTCTCCGCGTCACCTCCCCCTCCACCCACCCCAGGTACCGTGTTTCCAGTGTCACCTCCACCTCCTCCCACCCCAGGTACCATGTCTCCCTGTCACCTCCCCCTCCGCCCATCCCGGGTACCGTGTCTCTGCGTCATCTCCCCCTCCGCCCGCCCTGGGTACCACGTCTTCACGTCACCTCTCTCTCCGCCCATCCTGGGTACCGGGTCTCCGCATCATCTTCCCCCCCTCCGGCCCCCAGGTCCCGTGTCTCTGTCTCACCGTCCTGCCCCCTCCGGCCCCCAGGTACCACGTCTACAATGTGGACGAGAAAAACCCGGGTTTCCCGGAGCCTCGGGCCGTTTTCTACACGGCCCAGATCATCTGCGGCCTGGAGCATCTGCACCAGAACCGCATCATCTACCGGGACCTCAAGCCGGAGAACGTGCTGCTGGACGACGCGGGTGAGGGGGGAGCAGGGGCAGCCTGCTGGGGGGGGGGTTAAAGGCCTGAGGGCGGGGGGGGCAGGTGGGGCTGGGGGGGGCAGTGAGGGGAATGGTGGAGGTGAGGGGCTGGGACCGAGGAGGGTCTCCTGGGGAGCGGGGGGGGGGGTCCTGTCCCGGCCTGTCTGACCCCGGTTCTGGTCTCCCCAGGGCACGTCCGGCTGTCGGACCTGGGGCTGGCGGTGGAGCTGCCGGAGGGGAAGGACAAGACCAAGGGGTATGCGGGGACCCCAGGTGAGCCTGGGGGGTGGGGGGTGTGGCTCCCTCAAAAGGGGGGTCCCTCTGCCCCTATCACCTTGGGGGGCTCCCTCTGTTCCTCCCCTCCAGGGTCCCCCAACCCAGATCCCCCTCCCCTCCCGGCCCCCAGTCCCCCCCAGCCCCCTCCCCTCCCATCCTCCAATCTCCAGCCCCCCCATCCCCCTCCAGGGTCCCCCATCCCAGATCCCTCCTCACCTCCCAGCCCCCAACCCTCCAACACAACCCCCCAGCCCAGCCCCCTCTCCTCCCATCCCATCCTCCAATCTCCAGCCCCCCCAGCCCCCAACACAGCTCCCCCAGCCCCCTCTCTTCCCATCCCATCCTCCAATCTCCAGCCCCCCCAGCCCCCCAACACAGCTCCCCAGCTCCCTCTCCTCCCTTCCCATCCCCTACCCCTCCAGCCCTGCCCCCATCCCAGATCCCCCCTCACCTCCCAGCCCCCAACCCTCCAACACAACCCCCCAGCCCAGCCCTCTCTCCTCCCATCCCATCCTCCAATCTCCAGCCCTCCCAGCCCTATCTCATCCCCCGCCCCTCCAGCCCTGCCCCCCATCCTAGCTCCCCCCTCACCTCCCAGCCCCCCAACCCAGCCCCCTCTCCTCCCATCCCATCCTCCAATCTCCAGCTCCCCGCAGCCCCTCTCCAGGGTCCCCCATCCCAGATCGCCCCTCACCTCCCGGCCCCCAGCCCTCCAACACAACCCCCCAACCCAGCCCCCTCTCCTCCCATCCCATCCTCCAATCTCCAGCCCCCCCAGCCCCCCAACACAGCTCCCCCAGCCCCCTCTCCTCCCTTCCCATCCCCTACCCCTCCAGCCCTGCCCCCCATCCCAGATCCCCCCTCACCTCGCAACCCCCCAACCCAGCCCCCTCTCCAGGGTCCCCCATCCTAGATCCCCCCTCGCCTCCCAGCCTCCACCCCTGTCCCCCATGTCCAGCCCAACCCAGCCCCCATGCTAGGGTCCCTCACCCCATCTTTCCCCCCAGGGTTCATGGCCCCCGAGCTGCTGAAAAACGAGGAATACGACTGGAGTGTGGATTACTTCACCCTGGGGGTGACCCTCTACGAGATGATTGAAGCCAAGGGCCCCTTTCGCTGCCGGGGGGAGAAGGTAAATGGGGACCTCCCCCACCATGGGGACCCCCTGCTACCCCCCAAGGGGACCCCAGGCCCCTCCCCAAGCCAGGGCTGAGGGGGGTCCCCCAAATCATCCCCTCTAGACAAGGCCCAAGGGGTGTGTTGGATCCACCCCCTCAGCACCCCCAACCCAGCACCAGGGGTCCCCCAACCCATGGGGATGGGGGCTGGAGGAGAGGGGGCTGGAGGAGGGAGATGGGATCCTGAGGGCTGGAACGGGGACGGGGCTGATTGGGGGCCTGTCAGGGAGTGGGGGGCCTTGGGAAGGGGGCACCCCCCCATCCGTCCCTCCGCCCGCCCGCCCGCGCAGGTGGAGAACAAGGAGGTGACCCGGCGCATCCTGCACGACCCGGTGAAATACTCGGAGAAGTTCAGCGCCGCCTGCCGGGCCGCCTGCGAGGGACTCATGGCCAAGGACCCCGCCGGCCGCCTGGGCTTCCGGGACAACCAGTGCGCCCAGCTCAAGGGCCATCCCCTCTTCCAGAAGGTGAACTGGGGCCGGCTGGAGGCAGGTAACACCCCCCCCACCCATCTCCCCTGGAGCTCCTCCCAGGTCCCCTCAAAGTTCCCCCCAAGTCCCACCAGCCCCCAGGATGAGGGGTCCCCTCAACCCATCACCCCAGCTCCTCCATTGTTCAGACAATGGGTCCCCCTGACCCATCCCCCTAGAGCGCCCCCATCCTTCAGGGCTGAGAGATCCCCCCCAGGCCCCTTCCAACTGCTAGAATGAGGGGTACCCCTTACCCATCCTGAACCCCCCCCGATTTGGGATGAGGAATCCCCCCAACCCATCCCCAGGGCTGAGGTGGCTGTGGGGTTGTGTTGTGTGTGCCATGATTGTGGTGGGGTGGTGCCTATGGTGATTGTGGTGGGGAACTGGGCAGCGTTGTCTGCAAGGTTGGGTTGTGGTACTGGGCGGTGGTGTCCGTAGGGTTGGGTTGTGCGTGCGGTGGTTACGGTGGGGTTGTGCGTGCAGTGGAGAACTGGGCGGGTGGTGTCCGTAGGGTTGGGTTGTGCGTGCGGTGGTTTGTGGGGTTGTGCGTGCAGTGGTTGCGGTGGGGAACGGGGCGGTGTTGTCCCTGGCGTTGGGATGTGCGTGCAGCAATTGTGGTGGGAAACGGGGCGGTTTTTCCCCGGGGTTGGGTTGTGTGTGCGGTGGTTGCGGTAGGGAATTGGGTGGGTGGTGTCTGTAGGGTTGGGTTATGCGTGCGGTGGGGAATGAGGCGGTGTTGTCCCTGGCATTGGGTTGTGCATGCGGTTGTTGCGGTGGGGCTGTGTGTGCAGTGGTGGCAGTGGGGAATGGGGCAGTGTTGTCCCCGGGGTTGGGTTGTACGTGCAGTGGTTGCAGTGGTGCTATGCGTGCGGTGGTTGCAGTGGGGAACGGGACGATGTTGTCCCTGGTGTTGGGTTGCATGTGCGGTGGTTGCAGTGGGGTTGTATGTGCAGTGGCTGCGGTGGGGAATGGGGCGATGTTGTCCCCGGTGTTGGGTTGTGCATGCGGTGGTTGTGGTGGGGAACGAGGCGGGGTTGTCCCCAGGGTTGGGTTGTATGTGCGGTGGTTGCAGTGGGGCTGTTCATGTGGTGGTTGCGGTGGGGCTGTGCGTGCGGTGGTTGTGGTGGGGAACAGGACGGTGTTGTCCCTGGTGTTGGGTTGTGCGTGCGGTGGTTGCAGTGGGGCTGTACATGGGGTGCTTGCGGTGGGGAACAGGGCAGTGGTGTCCCCGGGTTGGGTTGTGCTTGCAGTGGAGAACGGGGCAGTGTTTTCCCTGGGGTTGGGTTGTGCGTGCGGTGGTTCTGGTGGAGAACAGGGCAGTGTTGTCCCTGGGATTGGGTTGTGCGTGCAGCGACTGTGGTGGGAAACGGGGCAGTGTTTTCCCCGGGGTTGGGTTGTGCATGCGGTGGTTGTGGTGGGGAATGGGGCAGTGGTGTCCCTGGTGTTGGGTTGTGTGTGCAGCGATTGTAGTGGGAAACGGGGCGGTGTTTTCCCCGGGGTTGGGTTGTGCGTGCGGTGGTTGCAGTAGGGCTGTGCATGGGGTGGTTGTGGCAGGGAATGCGGCAGTGGTGTCCCCAGGTTCAGTTGTGCGTGCAGCGATTGTAGTGGGAAATGGGGCGGTGTTTTCCACGGGGTTGGGTTGTGCGTGCGGCGGTTGCAGTGGAGAACGGGGCAGTCTTGTCCCCGGGGTTGGGTTGTGCGTGCGGTGGTTGCGGTGGAGAATGGGGCGGTCTTGTCCCCCGTGTTGGGCTGTGTACTCCGGGTCGCGTTCTGCATTGGGGCTGTCACCCCACACCCTGCCACCGCCCCAGCCCGGTTTCCATGCGCCCCCCGCTCTGCCCCCCAGGTCTGGTGGAGCCGCCCTTCGTGCCCGACCCCAAGACGGTCTACGCCAAGGACATCAGCGAGGTGGGCGCCTTCTCCACGGTGAAGGGCGTGGTGCTGGACGAGCAGGACAGGGCTTTCTACGACGACTTCTCCTCCGGCAACATCCCCATCCCCTGGCAGGAGGAGATGGTGGAGACCGGCGTCTTCGGGGAACTGAACGTGTGGGGGGCCAAGGGCACCGTCCCCAGGGACCTCGACCCCAACGCGTCCGCCGACAGCGTCAGCAGCAAATCAGGGACGTGCTTCCTGCTGTGAAGGGGGTGGGGGGTGGGAACACACTTCCTCCCTCCTTTATGTCTCCCCCCCCACCAGAGACTTGGCTCTTCCTGCTCCCAGCCCACTCGGGACTTGGTGACCCCTACAGCCATCGTCTCACGGCTCCATGAGATGAGGAGAGAACCCAGGAGTCCTGGTTCCCAGCCCCCCCTGCTCTAACCCACCAGCCCCCACTGCCCTTCCAGAGCGAGGGAGAGAACCCAGGAGTCCTGGCTCCCAGCCCCCCCTGCTCTAACCCACCAGCCCCCACTGCCCTCCCAGCGCCGGGGAGAGAACCCAGGAGTCCTGGCTCCCAGCCCCCCTGCTCTAACCCACCAGCCCCCACTCCCCTCCCAGAGCTGGGGAGAGAACCCAGGAGTCCTGGCTCCCAGCCCCCCTGCTCTGACCCACCAACCCCCACTCCCCTCCCAGAGCTGGGGAGAGAACCCAGGAGTCCTGCTTCCCAGCCCCCCCTGCTCTAACCCACCAGCCCCCACTCCCCTCCCAGCGCCGGGGAGAGAACCCAGGAGTCCTGGCTCCCAGCCCCCCTGCTCTAACCCACCAGCCCCCACTCCCCTCCCAGAGCTGGGGAGAGAACCCAGGAGTCCTGGCTCCCAGCCCCCCTGCTCTGACCCACCAACCCCCACTCCCCTCCCAGAGCTGGGGAGAGAACCCAGGAGTCCTGGCTCCCAGCCCCCCTGCTCTGACCCACCAGCCCCCACTCCTCTCCCAGGACCAGGGAGAGAACCCAGGAGTCCTGGCTCCCAGCCCCACTGCTCTAACCCACCAGCCCCCGCTCCCCTCCCAGAGCCAGGGAGAGAAGCCAGGAGTCCTGGCTCCCAGGCCTCCCGGTCTGACTCACCAGCCCCCACTCCCCTCCCAGAGCCGGGGAGAGAACCCAGGAGTCCTGGCTTCTAGCCTCACCCCCTACTCTAATCCTCCAGACCCCACTCCCCTCCCCCAGCTCTGTTAAGGGAATGGGGGTTGGGAGCCAGGACTCCTGGGTTCTCTCCCCGGCTCTGGGAGGGGAGTGGGGGCTGGTGGTTAGAGCAGGGGGGCTGGGAGCCAGGACTCCTGGGTTCTCTCCCCAGCTCTGGGAGGGGAGCCGGGGCTGGTGGGTTAAAGCAGGGGGGGCTGGGAGCCAGGACTCCTGGGTTCTCTCCCCAGCTTGGTGTTTAGAGCAGGGGGAGGTGGGAATCCGGACTCCTGGGTTCCATTCCTGGGGTGGGGACTTCGGGGAAAAATTATAACCCTTGCTAATAATCAGCGTAACATTTCAATAGCGTTTTACCCCCATTAAGTAACTCCCTTTCCCATCCCCCACTGCCAGGATGCTCCCCAATTTCACACACTGCTCGGGGGGGGGGCAAGGAAGGAGGCCCCGGGGGGCTTATGGTCCATCAGGGAGGGGGTTGGAACCCAGGCGTCCTGGCCTGTCACCTCTAGGTCGGCCCGTCCTGTCTCTGGACCGGAGGGGTGGGGGTGGGGTTGATTCAAAGCCCCTTCCATAGTTACCTAGAGCCGGTCATTGGGGCCCGGCCCGTGGCCCACCATCCGGTTTGGTGCACGTTCTCCCGCCATTCGGCAGGAGCCGTGGTAGCCTTGTCGTGAGCCGTTTAGTAGCCAATTTTGTATATAAATTGGGTTGTGGTCGCTGTGTAGCCTGTGTCTGGGTGTTAGCCCCGGGCATCCCTGGGGTGGGGGGCACCTGTGCTGTGTGTGGTGGCCGAGTGTAGACACAGGGAACACACCCAGCAGGGCTTCAAGCTCACACCAACGGCGGTCACGGGGGTCCAGTCTCCTAAGACACCCCTTACAATCGGTCACAGATGCACGTTCACAGCCGGACAGACAATCTCTTAGTCACATGGCCAGCTACAGTCATTCAGAGATACAACCACAGCCACACAATCTCTCTCCCTCTCTCTCTCACACACACACACACTCCAGTTGTAGGTGTACAGTCACAGTTGCACACACATCTACAGTCATTCGGTCATAAGCTCTTAACTACACCTCCCTACACATCATTACAGTCAGTCACAATTACAGTCACAACCGGCACAGTCGCCTAGTCTCTCTCTTATGGTACAGTCTCACAGTCATAGTCTCTTCATCACCCCGCCAAGCTACAGTCATTCACAGTTACAGCCGTCAAGTCTTAGTCACACGGACAGCTACAGTCGTTCAGAGACGCACAATATCAGCCGTGCAGACGCTTAATCTCATGCACAACTCCAGTCATGCATCACACCATCATAGTTATGCACCCCTCCCACAACTACAGCCATTCGCAATTACACTGTGTCGGTTGTGCGTGGCTGCGCAGGCAAGAGATTACGGTGGAGTCACTGCAGTTGTGTGAGAGATTTGGAGACGGTGGCTGAGCTTGTGTATCTATGAATGACTGTAGCTGTGTGTGTGACTAACGCTTGATGGATGTAACTGCGAATGACAGCAGTTTAGGGTGTCATTAAAGAGATTATGGGAGACCGTATGAAAGAGCCATGGAGACGGTACTGTTTGTGACTGTAATCATGAAGGGCTGTAGTTGTGGGCGGTGTAGTTAAGAGCCCATGACTGTGTGACTAAGACTGTACAGCTACAGTGTGTGTGTGTGTGTGAGAGAGACTGTGAGATTGTACGGCTGTATCTGTGCATGACTGTTGGTGGGTGTGTGGTTATGAGACTGTATGGCTCTGGGTGTGTGTGTGTGAGACTATGAGATTGTACGGCTGTATCTGTGCATGACTGTTGGTGGGTGTGTGGTTATGAGACTGTATGGCCCTGGGTGTGTGTAATTAAGAAACTGCAGCCATCCACAATTACACAGTCACACACACCAGTCAGTCACACTTAGTCACAGCTTTACAATCTCTTAGCTACACACACGAACTACTCCAATCAGCAAAGAAAGGAAGATAGCTACCTTGGTGCAGCCCGGAGTTGTTCGGCTCACTACAGGCGGTCTGGGTGACATACTCCAGTCCGTGCTAGACAGGAGGACCAGACTTGAGGTCTCAAGCTCCTTTCTGGCCCGAACATTGATCAACTCTATGACTACACCGCCACGCACAGTCGTCGAGCCTTTGGATTACACCCGTGCAAACTACAGTCATTCATCACTACACAGGTTCAGGGGTGTGCATAGAGCCGAGTCTTCACAGGCTGTACATGGAGAAAAACGTATGCGCCCACACACACAGATACACCATATCAGACAGTCACCCGCAGTCACAGTGACCTCGACAAAACACATGGAGCATGACAAAAATTAGCCCCTCGGACACACGCACACAGTCAGACTCGTGCTCACAATGACAGTCACACAACCACTTGGGATGAGCTTGACACACACACACACACACACACGGTCATACAGTCACTGTTGCACACTCACAGTGGAAGACACAGATGCCCAGAAACAAACCCCCCACATGGGCGACGGTCGCACAGTCTTGCACAAGCGCAGCTCGCATTCCTGCACGAGCACAATCACACAAAACACCCGCCCTCGCTGCTGCAAAACCAGTCACGGTGCTACAAACCAATCCCACGTACAAGCGCAGCCTCTCACAACCACTGTCACAACTAATCAACCACAGCCAATCTCAGCTGCTCACAATCACCCTGGCATGCACAGCTGCACAGACACGGCAACGCAGAGACCGTCCCAACCACGCAACAGCTCCCAAACATGACCCGACACTGTCGCAAGTACTCATAATTACACAGCCCTACACTGTCACAACCGCCTCACCACCACCCCAGTGTCAGCAGGGCACCAGCACAGCCACACACCTCCTCCTCCAGAGCCGGACACCACCACCGACACAGGCCCACACCGTCACAACCACTCCCAGGCCCGGCCCTGCACCGTCACAGCTGCACCTCGGCATGACGGACATCGCCACCGACCCACAACCACTCCCAGCCGATCACAGGCGGACACCATCACAACTGCACCTCGGCATGATGGACATCGCCATCGACCCACAACCACTCCCAGCCAATCACAGGCAGACACCATCACAGCTGCACCTCGACATGACAGACACCACCACCGACCCACAACCACTCCCAGCCGGTCACAGGCGGACACCATCACAGCTGCACCTCGGCATGACGGACATCGCCACCGACCCACAACCACTCCCAGCCGATCACAGGCGGACACCATCACAGCTGCACCTCGGCACGACAGACACCACCACCGACCCACAACCACTCCCAGCCGGTCACAGGCGGACACTGTCACAGCTGCACCTCGGCACAACAGACACCACCACCGACCCACAACCACTCCCAGCTGGTCACAGGTGGACACCGTCACAGCTACTCCAAGTCACAGCCCGACACTGGTCACGGACAACCGCTCCCAGATACATCACGGTGGCACCCCCAGTCACAGCCTGTCACAGAGTGTGGAGGAGTCAGCGCCCTGCACCCCCCCCCCCAATTCCTGTGATTCACCCTGACTCTCAGCCAGTAACACAGAAGGTTTATTAGCCGACAGGAACACAGTCCAACACAGAGCTTGTAGGTACAGAGAACAGGACCCCCTCAGTCAGGTCCATCTTGGGGGGGTGGGGAGTCCAGACCCTGGTGTTGGGCCTGCCTCAGTTTCCCCAGCCAGCTCCAAACTGAAACTCCCCCCAGCCCCTCCTCTGGCCTTTGTCTAGGGGCCACCTGGTCTCTTTGTTCTCCAACACCTTTAGTTGGCACCTTGCAGGGGAGGGGCCCAGGCCATCAGTGGCCAGGAGACAGGGCGTCGGCCATTCTCTGTGCAGACACCATCACACGGGCCCTGTCGGGCTCTGCACCTATCACAACCCCTTATCCCACCACCCAGATACTTAAGAACTGCATAGGGGAAACTGAGGCACCCACACAGTATTCAGAGAAAACATTAAGAACATTCCCACTTCATCACACAGCCGCACACTCGCTCCCAGCCACAGCCCCCCCCAGCCACAACCTGCCCCCCAGTCACAGCCCCACACCAGCACAGCTGCATACTCGTTCCCAGCCACAGCACCCCCACAGTTATAGCCCCACATCAGCCAGCCACACGCTCACTCCCAGCCACAACCTCCCCCCCACCCCCAATAACAGCCCCACACCAGCATATGGCATCACCGCCCCTACCCCCCCCAGCCACACACACCCTCCCACCACTGGTGGTGGTGTCCGTCACCCCCGGCTCATCTCCCCCCTCTCGCCCTCTCATGGCTGCCGGGGCAGCTGTGGGCCCATATGGTGTTGCTCCTGAACAGGGCTGAGTCCAGGTCCAGCTGGTGGCCTTGCACCCGGATCCCCTGCAGGCAGCCCCGAAAGGTCCCCCACTCCTGAGGGCTGGGGGTCTCACCCCCCTCTGCAAGGGAGATATCATGTCAGAAGGTGCGGAGAGAGGGGACCCCCTGGCCCGCCACCACCACCCACACAGCCACCCTTTCTTGGGGAAGGGTCTCACATCAAGGCCGCCCCAGCTAAGCTGGGATGGGGGCACAGTCAAGGCCGTCCCGGGTGTAGGGGAAGCAGTCAAACAGTACCCAGGGCTGGGGGGGGGGAATGTACCTGGCAGCCCGCCAATGAAGAGCCGCCCCTCCTGGCCCAGCCAGGCCTCCTGCAGCCACTGGAAGTCGGAGGGCTGCCCGGGCAGGGCCTCCCCGTGGTCACCCAGCTGCAGGGCCAGCTGGGTGTGGGAGACCTGCAGGCGCAGGGGGGCATCCAGGCAGGGCCCCTCTGGCAGAGGCAGCCGCAGCTGGGTCCGGTTACCCAGGCACACCACCAGGGCCTACGGGAGAGGGAGAGGGAGGCTCAGGGGGAGATGGAGACAGGTCCCCCGCCCCCAGCTCCCAAAACCTGCCCCCAGGCTACACACGAGTGTCGATCCCCCCCCATTGGTGCCCCCGGTGAGCAGATCCCTGGCACAACACACCCCCAGCGACCAGATCTGTGGCACCGTCCCCCCAATGAGCAAATCCCCCCAGCACTATGCCCCCCGGTGAGCAAATCCCTGTCACCACATCCTCCTGGAGAGAGGATCCCTGGCAGTGAGCAAATGCCCCCTGGTGAGCAGATCCCCCACACTGCACACACCCCCAGTGCGCAGATCTCCAGCCCCTCCCCCTGGTGAATGGATCCCTGGTACCATGCCCTCCCCAGCGACCAGATCTGTGGCACCATCCCCCCGGTGAGCAAATCTCCCCAGCACAATGCCCCCTGGTGAGCGGATCCCCTGCACTGCAACCCCCCCCATGAGCAGATCCCCAGCCCCTCCCCCTGGTGAACAGATCCCTGGCACCATGCCCCCTGGTGAGCGGATCCCCTGCACTGCAACCCCCCCCATGAGCAGATCCCCAGCCCCTCCCCCTGGTGAACAGATCCCTGGCACCATGCCCCCTGGTGAGCGGATCCCCTGCACTGCAACCCCCCCCCCATGAGCAGATCCCCAGCCCCTCCCCCTGGTGAACAGATCCCTGGCACCACGCCCCCTGGTGAGCGGATTCCCCCCACACCATCACCCCCCCTTGGGACTCACCGTGGGCTGCAGGGCCAGGCTCAGTGCCAGGCTCCCGTCTGGGGCCCCCACAGCCAACACCAGCCCCGTCTGCTGGGGGGCCTGGAGCCCCAGCTCCACCTCCAGCCCCCAGCTCCCGTTGGGGGGCGCAGCACCGCCAGCCAGGTCTGGGGGGGCAAACACCAGGGGCAGGTTAACCGGGGGGGCTGGACCCTCCCCCAGCAGATGCTGCCGTGGAGGGGAGTTGGGGAGAAGGAGGTAGTGGGTGGGGTCACTGTTGAGGGGGCTGGAGGAGGGGGGATTCCTGTGGAGGGGCTGGGGTCACGGTTGGGAAGCATGGGGAGGGAGGCCGGGGACTGTCACCATAGAGGGGCTGGGGGGTCACTCCAGGGGGTGCTGGGCAGAGGGGGGTGGTATGGGGGGGTCACCACAGGGAGAGGGGACCAGACAGAGAGGCAGGAGGGGGGCCCCATGGGGGGATGGTGCTGGGTGAAGGGGGGCAGGATGGAGGGATCGCCATGCAGGGAGAGGGCTGGCGAGGGGGGCAGGGTGGAGGGGTCCCCATGGGGGCAGGTGCTGGGCAGGGGGGTGGGATGGGGGTCCCCATGGGAGGAGGGGGCAGGCCGGGGGGCAGGGTAGAGGGGTCCCCACTGGAGAAGGGGGTAGGCCGGGGGGCAGGGTGAAGGGATCCCCATGAGAGGAGGGGACAGGACGGAGGGGTCCCCATGGAGGAAGTTGCTGGGCAGGGGGCGGGATGGGGGGGTCCCCACGGGAGAAGGGAGTAGGCCGGGGGGCAGGGTGGAGGGATCCCCATAAGAGGAGGGGGCAGGCCGGGGGGCAAAGTGGAGGGGTCCCCATGGAGGAAGTTGCTGGGCAGGGGGAGGGATGTGGGGTCCCCACAGGAGAAGGGGCAGGCCGGGGGATCCCCGTGGCAGCTGACGCTGTGGCAGGAAGGAAGGCAGGGCCAGGCCGCCCGGACGCCGGGGTCCCCGGGTACCTGCCGGGCGGAAGCTGGCCAGCCCCCCCCCCGGGGAAGAAGCTGCCGGGCCGCAGGGCGCTGAAGCAGGGCTTGGCCTTCGCCTGCATGGGGGTGCCCTCCCACCAGGTCGTGCTCTGGTTCAGCCAGATCCAGCGCCGCAGGCAGCCGTCCATGGGCGTCTTCATCTGCAACGCCAGGCGGGGGCTGAGAGAGCTGGGCCCCCCCAAACCACAGCTCCCAGCCCCCACCCCAGCTCCCCTCCCAGAGCCGGGGAGAGAACCCAGGAGTCCGGGCTCCCAGCCCCCCCTGCTCTAACCCACCAGCCCCCGCTCCCCTCCCAGAGCCGGGGAGAGAACCCAGGAGTCCTGGCTCCCAGCCCCCGCTGCTCTAACCACCAGCCCCCACTCCCCTCCCAGAGCCGGGGAGAGAACCCAGGAGTCCTGGCTCCCAGCCCCCGCTGCTCTAACCACCAGCCCCCACTCCCCTCCCAGAGCCGGGCAGAGAACCCAGGAGTCCTGGCTCCCAGCCCCCCTGCTCTAACCCACCAGCCCCCGCTCCCCTCCCAGAGCCGGGGAGAGAACCCAGGAGTCCTGGCTCCCAGCCCCCCCTGCTCTAACCCACCAGCCCCCACTCCCCTCCCAGAGCCGGGGAGAGAACCCAGGAGTCCTGGCTCCCAGCCCCCCCTGCTCTCACCCAGCAGCCCCCACTCCCCTCCCAGAGCTGGGGAGAGAACCCAGGAGTCCTGGCTCCCAGCCCTTCTGCTCTGACCCACCAGCCCCCACTCCCCTCCCAGAGCTGGGGAGAGAACCCAGGAGTCCTGGCTCCCAGCCCCCCTGCTCTAACCCACCAGCCCCCACTCCCCTCCCAGAGCTGGGGAGAGAACCCAGGAGTCCTGGCTCCCAGCCCTTCTGCTCTGACCCACCAGCCCCCACTCCCCTCCCAGAGCCGGGGAGAGAACCCAGGAGTCCTGGCTCCTCACCGGGGCCAGCAGGTACGAGGGCGGGAGCAGCAGCCCCCCCATGGCGAGGCGCATCTTGGATGCCTGGCGCTGGATGATGGGGTACGAGACGTGGCCCAGGGTCAGCAGCTCGTCGCCATCCACCTCCAGCCGCACAGTGTCCCCCTCATTCATCACCACCATCTGGGGGGGACCGGGAGAGCACTTGGCTACTGTGGCTGAACAGGGCCCCAAACCCCACCCCTCCACCCCAGGGGGACTCCCAAATTTACCCCAGCCCCCCTCCAGCCACTGCATCCCCAGGGTCCCCCAAAACCCATCCAACCCCCCTCTGCCCTGAGAGAACCCCCCAAACCCACCCAACTCCCTGTCCATCTGCCCTCACAGCCAAGGTCCCCCATAATCCACCCGCCCCTCCTCCTCTCTGAGAGAACCCCCCAAAACCCACCCAACCCCCTGTCCATCTGCCCTCACAGACAAGGTCCCCCATAATCCACCCGGCCCCCCCTCCTCTCTGAGAGAACCTCCCCAAACCCACCCAACCCCCCTCTGCCCTGAGAGAACCCCCAAAGCCACCCAACCCCCTGTCCATCTGCCCTCACAGCCAAGGTCCCCCATAATCCACCCGGCCCCCCTCCTCTCTGAGAGAATCCCCCCAAACCCCCCAACCCCCCTCTGCCCTGAGAGAACCCCCCAAACCCACCCAACCCCCTGTCCATCTGCCCTCACAGCCAAGGTCCCCCATAATCCACCCGCCCCTCCTCCTCTCTGAGAGAACCCCCCAAAACCCACCCAACCCCCTGTCCATCTGCCCTCACAGACAAGGTCCCCCATAATCCACCCGGCCCCCCTCCTCTCTGAGAGAACCTCCCCAAACCCACCCAACCCCCCTCTGCCCTGAGAGAACCCCCAAAGCCACCCAACCCCCTGTCCATCTGCCCTCACAGCCAAGGTCCCCCATAATCCACCCGGCCCCCCTCCTCTCTGAGAGAATCCCCCCAAACCCCCCAACCCCCTGTCCATCTGCCCTCACAGCCAAGGTCCCCCATAATCCACCCGGCCCCCCTCCTCTCTGAGAGAACCCCCCCAAACCCGCCAACCCCCCTCTGCCCTGAGAGAACCCCCCAAACCCACCCAACCCCCTGTCCATCTGCCCTCACAGCCAAGGTCCCCCATAATCCACCCGGCCCCCCTCCTCTCTGAGGGAACCCCCCCAAACCCAGCCAACTCCCCTCTGCCCTGAGAGAACCCCCCAAACCCACCCAACCCCCTGCCCATCTGCCCTCACAGCCAAGGTCCCCCATAATCCACCCGGCCCCCCTCATCTCTGAGAGAACCTCCCCAAACCCGCCAACCCCCCTCTGCCCTGAGAGAACCCCCAAACCCACCCAACCCCCTGTCCATCTGCCCTCACAGCCAAGGTCCCCCATAATCCACCCGGCCCCCCTCCTCTCTGAGAGAACCCCCCCAACCCCCCTTAGCCCTGAGAGAACCCCCCCAAACCCACTCAACCCCCTATCCATCTGCCCTCACAGCCAAGGTCCCCCATAATCCACCCGGCCCCCCTCCTCCCTGAGAGAACCCCCCCAAACCCAGCCAACCCCCCTCTGCCCTGAGAGAACCCCCAAACCCACCCAACCCCCTGCCCATCTGCCCTCACAGCCAAGGTCCCCCATAATCCACCCGGCCCCCCTCATCTCTGAGAGAACCCCCCCAAACCCGCCAACCCCCCTCTGCCCTGAGAGAACCCCCAAACCCACCCAACCCCCTGTCCATCTGCCCTCACAGCCAAGGTCCCCCATAATCCACCCGGCCCCCCTCCTCTCTGAGAGAACCCCCCCAGCCCCCCTTAGCCCTTAGAGAACCCCCCCAAACCCACTCAACCCCCTATCCATCTGCCCTCACAGCCAAGGTCCCCCATAATCCACCCGGCCCCCCTCCTCTCTGAGAGAACCCCCCCAAACCCACGGTCCATCTGCCCTCAGGCCCAGGATTCCCCCACAAACCTACCCAGCTCCCTTCCCCCCTGAGAGAACCCCCCAAAACCCACCCATCCACCCTCCAGCTGCCCCCACCCCTTGGGTCCCCCCCAAGCCACACAGCTACCCCCACTCCAAGGGCCCCCCTAAAACACACCCACATCCCAGTTCCCGCTTCCCCAAGGGGACCCCCCCAAACCTTCCCCCTCCTCCTGGGTATCCCCACCCCAATTGCCCCCCCCCAATGCACCCAGCCCCCCTCTCCAGCCCCAGCACCCCTACCCCTCACAGGAGCCCCCCGAGTCCCCCCATACTCGGTGCCACTGTCCGTCGTCCAGCCGCTGCCCGCCTCGCACGCTGATGTTCGTCACGACATTGCTGATCTGCATCTCCGCTTTCCCCCGCCGCAGCCCCAGGACGAACCAGTCGCTGTGGTCCCCCATGTCCCCGAAAAAGATCACCCCCTCGGGGTCCAGCGTGCGGAAGTCGAAGGAGGAGGCGGCGCTGGGGAGAGCGGGGCCCACACCGTACAAAGGGAACCCAGGCGTCCTGGCTCCCAGCCCCCCTGCTCTAACCACCAGCCCCCACTGCCCTCCCAGAGCCAGGGAGAGAACCCAGGAGTCCTGGCTCCCAGCCCCCACTGCTCTGACCCACCAGCCCCCACTGCCCTCCCAGAGCCAGGGAGAGAACCCAGGCGTCCTGGCTCCCAGCCCCCCCTGCTCTAACCACCAGCCCCCACTCCCTTCCCAGAGCCGGGGAGAGAACCCAGGAGTCCTGGCTCCCAGCCCCCCCGCTCTAACCACCAGCCCCCACTCCCTTCCCAGAGCCGGGGAGAGAACCCAGGCGTCCTGGCTCCCAGGCCCCCCTGCTCTAACCACCAGCCCCTACACCCCTCCCAGAGCCGGGGAGAGAACCCAGGCGTCCTGGCTCCCAGCCCCCCCTGTTCTACCCCACCAGTCCCCGTTCCCCTCCCAGAGCCCGGGAGAGAACCCAAGAGTCCTGGCTCCCAGCCCCCCTGCTCTAACCACCAGCCTCCACTCCCCTCCCAGAACCGGGGGGAGAACCCAGGAGTCCTGGCTCCCAGTCCCTCACTGCTCTGACCCACCAGCCCCCACTCGCTTCCCAGAGCTGGGGAGAGAACCCAGGAGTCCTGGCTCCCAGCCCCTCCTGCTCTAACCCACCAGTCCCCGTTCCCCTCCCAGAGCCCGGGAGAGAACCCAGGAGTCCTGGCTCCCAGCCCCCCCTGCTCTAACCACCAGCCCCCACTCCCTTCCTAGAGCCGGGGAAAGAACCCAGGAGAACCCAGCCCCCACCCCCCTCACCCTAACCCGCTAGCCCCCACAAGGAAGTCCCCCCCACGCCTCCCCCGGGATTGTACCTGGTCACTTTGCTCAGGTCGATGAAGATGGTGGCTGCTGGGGTGGCGTCCCCCCAGTGCTGGCCGATATTCAGGGCCCCCTCCTCACCTGGGAGGACCTGGAAGCAATGACCATCCTGGAGGAGGGGACGGCAGATAAGCAGTGGGTTACTCGTAGGGCCCTATGCAGCCCCTTCGCTGGCCATTGGGTGGCGCTGCTGAGGCGCAGGGGGCAGATGCACCCTGGGCGTTACCCAGAGGGGTCTGGTTGCCAGCAGTTCCGCAGGCTAAAACCGGGGGAGGATCCGCTCCCTTTAAATCGCCGTGTTACCCCAGCTGGCCACCAGGTGTCAGCACTGCTCCATGATAGGAAAGACACACTGTGGGGATTGGGGGCTGGGAGCCAGGACTCCTGGGTTCTTTCCCCGACTCTGGGAAGGGAGCAGGGGCGGTGGGTCAGAGCAGGGGGGGCTGGGAGCCAGGACTCCTGGGTTCTCTCCCCGACTCTGGGGAGCAGGGGCGGTGGGTCAGAGCAGGGGGGGCTGGGAGCCAGGACTCCTGGGTTCTCTCCCCGGCTCTGGGAAGGGAGTGGGGGCTGGTGGTTAGAGCAGGGGGGGCTGAGAGCCAGGACTCCTGGGTTCTCTCCCCAGCTCTGGGAGGGGAGTGGGGGCTGGTGGTTAGAGCAGGGGGGGCTGAGAGCCAGGACTCCTGGGTTCTCTCCCCGGCTCTGGGAAGGGGCAGGGGCTGGTGGTTGGAGCAGGGGGTGTTGGGAGCCAGGACTCCTGGGTTCTGTGCCCCGCTCCATGAGAGGAGGGGGGAGTCTCTCTTTTGCACTGGCTCCTGCCTCTCAGCGCCAGCCTCGGATTATAGGGGGAGAAAGCGGGGGTTTGCTAGCAGAAGACCCACAACGTCCAGCCGCCTGTTATCAGCTGGGTTACTGGGGCAGCCCACCCATCACAAAAAGCATGTCTAGGGCTGCTTTCACCCCCTGGCTCCCCCAACACTGGAGCAACCCAGCCTCAGTTTCCCCTTTGAGCCAACCACCTTGTAGCCCTCTGGCTGACAGTCCCTCGCTATGGCTCCAGCCAGCTCGTTAATCATCTGTCCCCACTCAGGGCGACGACGAAGCCAGTGGGTTAGGAGGGAAGGGCCTTTTGGAGGGGTCCTTTGCTTTCCGGGCTTTCATCGCAGGGTGTGTTGTGAAGCGTGAGATCACAGGTGGTCTGCAGCGAACCAGCCTGGAGCCAGGCAGGGAGTGCTGTGCCCACCTCCCTTCGGAGCAGCCTGTTTTGTCTCTTCCTGTTTTATGGATTTTGGGGTGTTATTGGCCGCACTGGGCCAGGCCACTGGTCCATCTAGGCCAATGTCCTGTCTTGGCAGTGGCCAATGCCAGGTGCCCCAGAGGGAATGAACAGAACCGGGAATCACCAAGTGACCCAGCTCCTGTTGCCCATTTCCAGCGTCTGGCAAATGGAGGCTGGGGACACCCTCCCTGCCCAGCCTGGCTAATAGCCATTGCTAGACCCATCCTCCATGAACTTATCTAGGTCTTTTTTTTAACCCTCTTACGGTCTTGGCCTTCACAGCATCCAGTGGCGAGGCGTTCCCCAGGTCGACTGTGCTTTGTGTGAAGAAATACGTCCTTTGGTTTGTTTTAAACCTGCTGCCTATTCATTTCATAGGGTGACCCCTAGTTCTTGTGTTGGGAGAAGGAATAAAAAACACTTCCTCCTTGCCTCTTTCCACACTGGTCACGATTTTATAGCCCTCTCTCATATCCCTCCCTTTCCCAAGCTGAAAAGTTCTCGTCTTATTAATCTCTCCTCGTACGGCAGCCGTTCCAGACCCCAAAATCATTCTGTTGTCCGGTTCTGAACCTTTTCCGATTCCAATCGATCCTTTTCGAGAGGGGGCGACCACATCTGCACGCAGGCTTCAAGTATTCAGTCTGTTCCTACAGCCCTGATGAACTGCAGATCGGCTCGCTGCCCCAGATGTTCTTAGCAACAGCTGGATCCGAAAGCCCTGGGGCTCGTCCCCCAGGTAAACTGAGATACGGGAAAAGTCCCCCCAAGGAATTAGCGCAACAGAGACACGGAAACCAGGAGTGAGACGAGGGGGCAGTTGCGTGAAAGCTACAACCGAATTATGGGGAGTTAACTTTGGGGCGCGGAGAAGGGGGAGTTGCTATCAGCTCACCAGGATTCTCCATCGGTGACCTGGGTGCTTTTCGGAGAGATCTGCTCTGGGAATTATTTCGGGGCAGGTCTCTGGCCCGGGTGCCACGGAGCGGGCAGCTTTTGCAATATTTTTTTGACGAAGCCTAGCCCTGCCTCAGTTTCCCCTTTAGGCTTTCTGGGGCTGCTCCATGGGGTAGGGGGAAACAGGGTGAAGTCTGCGCTCGGGGTGTGTTGCTGAGTGGTCTGAGATTGAAGGGGTCACGGACAAGGACCGGCCCAGGCAGAGCCATATCAGTGGAAAATTGGGGGGCGGGCTGGATGATCACCATGGTACAAGCCACCCCTCTTCCGGGACACAGCCCAGGAACCTCTCCAGCACAGGGACCCTGCGGGAAGCCGCCACACCCAGTTTTCCTCGTGATTCCTTGCTCCTTCCTACCACTGCCTCTGTAGTAGGTTGTTTCCCAGACTTGCAGCCCCTGCCCCCCCGGCTACCCGTCCCCCGCTGCAGCTCCCTGTCAACCCACTCACAGCTGGGGGGCCTGTACGCCTCGTGCGATGGCACGCTTCTGCCAGCGTGCAAACTCACCGGCCAGGGGGACGAGCCATCGGCTATAACCACCCCAGAGCCTCTGTAGGTCCGGGATGGGTTGGAGAGGAAGGTTTGCCCGGTGGTCAGAGCGCTGGGTTGTGGGTTCGACTCCTGGCTCCGCCACAAACCACAGACCCTTGGATAAGTCGCCCCGTGCCTCAGTTTCCCCACCTTGCCCTACCTCCTGGGAGTGGGGGCTGTGAGAAGACATGCAGGAAAGAGACCACAATGATGGGCACCCTGTACATGCCACAGACAAGAGGATACCCTTGAGTCTAGAGGCACATTAGGCATCGTCGGTCTGTATGTAACCCAACACTAACACCGGATGACCGGCAGAGAGCCAACGTGCCGCTGGTTTCTTTGTTTTTTTAAAAAAGGCTCCAGACGTGATCCCGGCAATTCCAGGCCGGCCAGTCTAACACCAGTGCCAGGCACACGGGTTGAAACTCAAGAACCGAATGATCAGACACAGCGACAAAGACGATGAGTCGGGGCAGAGTCAAGCTGGTTTTGGTCAAGGAAAATCACGCCTCGCCAATCTACTAGAATTCTGTGAGGGGGGTCGACAAGCCTGTGGACCAAGGGGGAACCGGGGGATCTAGCGTACTTAGATTTTCAGAAAGCCTGTGATAAGGTCCCTCAGCGAAGGCTCTTAAGCAAAGTCAGTTGCCGTGGGATAAGAGGGAAGGTTTGCTCAGGGCTCGGTAACCGGTTAAAAGACAGGAAAAGAAAGGATCCAAATAAATGGCCGGTTTTCAGAGCGGAGAGAGGTAACTAGTGGTGTCCGTACTGGGCCCGGTCCTACCGAACGGATCCCCCTGGAAAAAGGGGCAATCAGCGAGGTGGCAACGTCTGCAGATGACACCAAACGACCCCAGATCGTGAAGTCCCAGGCGGACAGCGCAGAGCTCTCACAAAAAACTGGCAACGCAAGGGCTGCGTGGAAGTCAATGTGGATCCACGCCCCCGAATTCACCCCGTGACCCGACGTCACCACCTCAGCGGAGGCCGTCGGTCGCTCCGAACCCGCCGAACGCAGCCGTTGACCCCCCGACCGTGGCCCACGCGTAGCAGTGGGAGGAAAAAGCTGCTTTGACCCCTCGGTGTTCGAATGAAACCAGCCCAGACGCCGTTTCTTACCTTTGACACCGATTTTCTTGTTCTCGTGCCCTGGGTTTTGTTAGGATAATAGTTTATGTTTAACGCGGTGCTGCAGGGTCCGTGCCTTTTTTTCGGTTTGTTTGTTCGGTTTTTGGGTCTCTAAGGCTGATCTCGGTGCCGGTGGAGGGGTGCGGGGCTGCCCGGTCCGTAACTCGGGTGTCCGTAACTCTGCTGGAATACGCGGTGGGTTTCAAACGGCCAGCCCGGGCGCCGGCGACGTGCGGAACTCCTCGCCGGAGGGACGTCGGGATGCCGAAAAGCACGGGATGAGGTCCCAGAGGATCGCTCCCCCCTTGGAGGTTTTTAAGGCCCGGCTTGACAAAGCCCTGGCTGGGATGATTCAGTTGGGGGTTGGTCCTGCTTGGAGTCGACCTAATGTCTGAAGCAGTTGACCTGCTCTCCCCTGATTTCTTCCTCCCGACTGGGCCCAGCTTCCCAGACCCAGCTCCTTCCTACCCTGTGGGTTTATCCGCCCTGTCACCAGGGGCACCAGAAACCCCCCCAGCTCAGGGCTAGCCAGACCTTTCGCTTCCCACATGGAATCGTCCCCTTGTTTTCCCCAAAGGGAAACTGAGGCAGGGCACGACTAGAGGGAGCAGAGACGGGGGGGTGGGGGTTACACCCTTTTGCCACCATGCCAATGAGCTCTGAGACCAGTGGATCAGCCTCCCTCCCCGCCCGCCCCCCATGCCAGCCTCACCTTGGCCAAGTCCCCGTGGGTTATCGGCTGGTACAGCAGGGCCCCTACAGACAGCAGGACCAGGAGCCCGGCTGGGAAGCCCATGGTGCCCGGAGAAGGGATCCAGCCGAGGGCCGCCCGCTCCGAGCCCTTTTGCCCAGCCGGCCGATCTGTGGGGCGGGTAAACAGGGGCTGACGCCAGTGGGTTGGCGTCAAAGCCAGCTCAAGGGTCAGGGCTGCCCGGCCGGGGGGAAAAGATGAGAGGGCGTTCGCCCCTGACCGCGGAGGCGGGCGTCAGATCACGTCCTGGTTGGTTGGAGCGATTGAGGGGTGGGAAACTGAGGCACGGGGGGTGGAAACTGGTGCTGTGGGATGGAGGGAGCAGTGGTGAGGGGGTAAATGCCCAGAGGTGACAGCTCCAGCAGCAGGGAGCCCCCCCATGGGCGCAGGGACCCCAATAAACACAGCACCCCCAACAGACCCCCTTCTCAGCCCTGCAGTAAATCCCCAGCTCCCAGCTCCCCCATCAGACTGCCCCCGGGCAGTGGCTGTTTGCTCAGCGTTACATTGGCCACGATCCCAGACAGGGAGGGGTCAGTCTAGACAGGATGGCGGCGGGGGGGGGGAAATATCCCCCTGCAACACCTCCTGCTGGACAGGCCCAGCCCCGGGTAGCCCCCAGTCAGTCAGTGCTGGCCCCAGCCCAGGGGGCACCTGTCACTTGGGAGTCACATAAGAGGTGGCCACATCTCAGCGCTGGGCGAGGAGTCCCTGGGTAACCAGCCACCCCACCCCAGAGGTGGGCACATCTCAGCACCGGGCAAGGGGTCCCTGGGTAACTAGCCGCCCCACCCCAGAGGTGGGCGCATCTCAGCGCTGGGTGAGGGGTCCCTGGGTAACCAGCCACCACACCCCAGAGGTGGCCACATCTCAGCACCAGGCAAGGGTCCCTGAGTAACCGGCCAGCCCGCCCCAGAGGTGGCCGCATCTTGGCGCCGGGCAAGGGGTCCCTGGGTAACTGGCCACCGTGCCCCAGAGGTGGCTGCAGCTCGGCGCCGGGCAAGGGGTCCCGGGGTAACTAGCCACCCCACCCCAGAGGTGGCTGCAGCTCGGCGCCGGGCAAGGGGTCCCTGGGTAACTGGCCAGCCCGCCCCAGAGGTGGCCGCATCTCAGCGCCGGGTGAGGGGTCCCTGGGTAACCAGCCGCCCCGACCCAGAGGTGGTCGCATCTCAGCGCCGGGCGAGGGTCCGAGTAACCGGCCACCCCTGCATCCCCAGGCCAGGCAAGGGGTCCCTGGGTAACCGGCCACCCCACCCGAGGTGGCCGCATCTCAGCGCCGGGTGAAGGGTCCCTGGGTAACCAGCTGCCCCGACCCAGAGGTGGGCGCATCTCAGCGCTGGGCGAGGGTCCCTGAGTAACCGGCCACCCCACCCCAGAGGTGGCTGCATCCCCACACCAGGCAAGGGGTCCCTGGGTAACTGGCCACCCCGCCCCAGAGGTGGCTGCATCTCGGCGCCGGGTGAGGGGTCCCTGGGTAACTGGCCACCGCGCCCCAGAGGTGGCTGCAGCTCGGCGCCGGGCAAGGGGTCCCGGGGTAACTGGCCAACCCGCCCCAGAGGTGGCCGCATCTCAGCGCCAGGTGAGGGGTCCCTGGGTAACCAGCCGCCCCGACCGAGGTGGTCGCATCTCAGCGCCGGGCGAGGGTCCGAGTAACCGGCCACCCCTGCATCCCCAGGCCAGGCAAGGGGTCCCTGGGTAACCGGCCACCCCACCCAAGGTGGCCGCATCTCAGCGCCGGGTGAAGGGTCCCTGGGTAACCAGCTGCCCCGACCCAGAGGTGGGCGCATCTCAGCGCTGGGCGAGGGTCCCTGAGTAACCGGCCACCCCACCCCAGAGGTGGCTGCATCCCCACACCAGGCAAGGGGTCCCTGGGTAACTGGCCACCCCGCCCCAGAGGTGGCTGCATCTCGGCGCCGGGTGAGGGGTCCCTGGGTAACTGGCCACCGCGCCCCAGAGGTGGCTGCAGCTCGGCGCCGGGCAAGGGGTCCCGGGGTAACTGGCCAACGCGCCCTAGAGGTGGCTGCATCTCGGCGCTGGGCGAGGGGTCCCTGGGTAACCAGCCACCCCGACCCAGAGGTGGCCGCATCTTAGAGCTGGGCGAGGGGTCCCTGAGTAACTGGCCACCCCACCCCAGAGGTAGGCGCATCTCAGCGCTGGGCGAGGGGTCCCTGGGTAACCGGCCACCCCGACCCAGAGGTGGCCGCATCTCAGAGCTGGGCGAGGGGTCCCTGAGTAACTGGCCACCCCACCCCAGAGGTGGGCGCATCTCAGCGCCGGGTGAGGGGTCCCTGGGTAACCAGCCACCACACCCCAGAGGTGGCCACATCTCAGCACCAGGCAAGGGTCCCTGAGTAACCGGCCAGCCCGCCCCAGAGGTGGCCGCATCTTGGCGCCGGGCAAGGGGTCCTTGGGTAACTGGCCACCGTGCCCCAGAGGTGGCTGCAGCTCGGCGCCGGGCAAGGGGTCCCGGGGTAACTAGCCACCCCACCCCAGAGGTGGCTGCAGCTCGGCGCCGGGCAAGGGGTCCCTGGGTAACTGGCCAGCCCGCCCCAGAGGTGGCCGCATCTCAGCGCCGGGTGAGGGGTCCCTGGGTAACCAGCCGCCCCGACCCAGAGGTGGTCGCATCTCAGCGCCGGGCGAGGGTCCGAGTAACCGGCCACCCCTGCATCCCCAGGCCAGGCAAGGGGTCCCTGGGTAACCGGCCACCCCACCCGAGGTGGCCGCATCTCAGCGCCGGGTGAAGGGTCCCTGGGTAACCAGCTGCCCCGACCCAGAGGTGGGCGCATCTCAGCGCTGGGCGAGGGTCCCTGAGTAACCGGCCACCCCACCCCAGAGGTGGCTGCATCCCCACACCAGGCAAGGGGTCCCTGGGTAACTGGCCACCCCGCCCCAGAGGTGGCTGCATCTCGGCGCCGGGTGAGGGGTCCCTGGGTAACTGGCCACCGCGCCCCAGAGGTGGCTGCAGCTCGGCGCCGGGCAAGGGGTCCCGGGGTAACTGGCCAACGCGCCCTAGAGGTGGCTGCATCTCGGCGCTGGGCAAGGGGTCCCTGGGTAACCAGCCACCCCGACCCAGAGGTGGCTGCATCTTAGAGCTGGGCGAGGGGTCCCTGAGTAACTGGCCACCCCACCCCAGAGGTGGCTGCATCTCAGCGCCGGGTGAGGGGTCCCTGGGTAACCAGCCACCCCGACCCAGAGGTGGCCGCATCTCAGAGCTGGGCGAGGGGTCCCTGAGTAACTGGCCACCCCACCCCAGAGGTGGCTGCATCCCCACGCCAGGCAAGGGGTCCCTGGGTAACTGGCCGCCCCCCCCCCAGAGGTGGCCGCATCTCGGCGCCAGACGGAGCGTTCGGGTTGAGCGTATAGTCGTTTTTTTTATTTCGGAGAAGTTATTATAGTTACACACAGAGATGCAGAAAGATAAATATTGGCTTGTTCTCTACGGGGCTTCCACACAGTCACGGCTGGAACAGAGAGACCGGGATCAAAGCGGCTGGAAGGTGGGTTTTTGGAAACGTTTTACCGGGTGGGGTTGGTTTTCGCTCGTTTGTTTCTTTGATTGGTGGAGGGGGGAGGGGTTTCAGACCGTTTCGTTAGAGCTCTAAAGTGCCGTAAAACTAACGAGAGGTGCAACCTAGAACAGAAAGACGAAGGTACATTCGGTAGCGATGCTCGATGCTCACTGAGGCCTCAGTGACGAAAGTGCAAAAGAGGTCGCGGAGACGGACAGCTATGTACAAGTCAGTGACTGCCCTCCCCTGCCCCCCATATCCCCTGCGGTCCTCCCCCGGCCCCCCACTGCAGCTGGGGGGGGGCAGGTGCCCAGAATGCCTTTGATGCGCTCTGCTAATCCCCGCACGCAGAGGGCGGGAAGGTCATTGCGATGCAGCGGACGCATGTGTGTGCAATTCTGCCTGCCAGCCGGAAGAGACGGCTGGGGCAGGCGTGGGGTGTGTGTGTGTGTGTGGGTTGCAATGGTCCTCGCCCTGCAGTGGCGGGCTGCAGGGTGGAATGCAGCACGAGGCAGCGGGTGGCGGGGGGGCTGGAATGTGCGCCGCGCTGCACCGAAGTATCGCAGATGGGGGGGTGCTCGTTTCTATTGCAGGAAGGGGGAGCGGCGGGGAGCTGCAGGCCGACGCAAGGCTTGCGCCGCGGGAGTGCTGGAAATTGCAGGGCCGGGCTGCAGCAGAGCTGGGTCCATTTCCCGTCGCAATGCGTCGCCGGGCTGTAGCAGAGCAGGTTGCAATGCCCATAAAATAGAGCAGGATGCAATGCACGTTGCAATGCATCGCTGCGCCGCAGCAGAGCAGGTTGCAATGCCAGTCGCAATGCATCGCAGCACCGCAGCAGAGCAGGCTGCAATGCCTGTAGCAATGCATCGCCGGGCCGCAGCAGAGCAGGTTGCAATGCCCGTCGCAATGCATCACAGCGCCGCAGCAGAGCAGGTTGCATTTTCCTGCAGCCCCGCGGCACACCCACTACTGCAGGGGGTATCAGCCGGCTTGGGAAAGCCCCCCAGGGAGATCAAAGCTTCATGCCCAGCACTGCCCCCTGCTGGCTGGAAAGCTAGGGCGGGGGGGAGGGAAGTGATAGACACCCCCTCCTTGTCCTTGGAATTGGGGCAGGGGGATTGTCTGCTCCCCTCCCCAGCCCAATGGTCCATAAGGGTCATGGACCAATTTGGGGGGGGGGGAGGAGTTTTAGGGGTTGGTTTGGGGGCAAGGTGAGGGGACAAATTTCCTCCTTAGCCCCTCCCCACAGGTTGAGCCAGGGAGATCATCCCCATCCCAGCTATGGGGACAAACCCCTGATTCCCAGCCCCCAGGGAAATCCGCACACCCCTATGCTCCCCCAAATCTGACCCGCTCTCCTAATGGGGCAACTAAGGATTCTGAGAGTGGCCCAACTCCCCCGCCCCCGCACAGCTACCCAGATGTCAGGGATCAAAGGGGTGCAGACCCCGCTCCCCATGGGGGTGCATGGGGCACCTAGAACAGAGGAATAGGGGTGCATGGGGTCCCCCCAAAAGGGGAGGAGGGGAAACTGGCACTTGGGGGTAAGATCTGCAGAATAAGGGGAGACAGGTCCCCCCCCCCAAGATCTGTAATGCGACCCTCTACCCAGAGACCGGATGGTTTAAAATGTGCTGGTTTGTGGGGGCAGAGAGGGTGCATGGGGGGGCCAGATGGATTGGAGTGACGGTGCAGCTGGATAGCAGAGGGGCAGGATTTGGGGGGCACAGGCAGAGGAAGCAGACAGGGGGGCAGAGGAGTGGATTTTAGGGGGAGGGATCATGGTGAGGCTGGGGGGCCGAGGGGCTCATGGCAGAGCCCCCCACTTTTGGAGTCATTTGAACCACAGTCATTAGGGGTCTCTTTTTTGGGGGATACCCCCACTTTTTCCTATACCACCCCCACGCCTTGCCATCTGTGGGGGGATGAACCAACACCCCAGAGCCAGCTCCGGGGTCCCAATTCCTACAAGGGGGGGGGTCCGGTCCCAGAGGTGAAGGAAGGGGGTGATGGAGAAAGACGGGGGGCTGTGAGCAGGGAAGGGGCTAGTGCAGAGGGGGAGGGGGTCAGTGGCGCAAAATGGAAAATGACTAGTGCAAATGGGAACCCCCCGCCCCATCTCCTCCCAGGGAAGATCTGGGGGCAGGGGTCAGGGGACAGCACCCCCTGCTGGGAGAGGCCGGGGGGGGGACCCACCCCCCCGGGCCCAGGGAAGTTTCTGGAAGGGCTGGGGCCGGGTTCCTGGCCCGAAAGGAAAAAGTGAGTCAGTCGGTTGCGGCTCCAAAACGCAGCGTCACCCGCCGAGCCTGGCGCCCCGCCAGGGCTGGGAGCACGGGAACGGGGGGGGCAAAGAGCAGGGGGGCTGGGGAGGATGGGCGGGGGTATGGGGTACTCGGGGCAGGGGAATTGGGGGTGCCCAGGGAAGGACGCTGAGGACAGCAGGGGATTGGAGGGTGTCTGGGGTAGGGGAATGGGGGTGTCCGGTGTGCCCAAGGCAGGGGAATGGGGGTGCCCAGGGCAGGAAGTTAAGGACAGCGGTGGGGGGGGTGCCCAGGGCCGGAGCCGGTAGGGGGATTTGCAGTGCATTCTGGGAGGGGAAAACTGTAGTGTCTCCCCTCACATCTGGGCTCCCCCACCCCTAAACCACCTTCTCACTCTTTTGGGGGGGCATATAGGGCTCCCCCCCACACATATTGGTCCCTCTCTATAGCCCCTCCCTTAGGGTAACCACCCACCTCCCCCCCAGATGTGCCAGCTGCAAGGCCTGGGCTCTGGCGCCCCTAGGGGTCGGGGGGAGAGGAGCCGTGAGGGAAAAGGGGTCCTGAGGACCGTGGGGATGTGGGGGGGGGACCCAGGAGTCACTAACGGGGGGGGGGCTGCTCCGTCTGAAGTGACAGCTCACAGCCCAGCTCCAGGACCACCCCACCCCCAGATCCTTATGTCACACTTCCGGGGGGAGGGGGCTCCAGCGCCCCTCGGCTCCAGGTGCCTCCCCTGCTGGGCCGTGACCCCCCCCCATCGTGGCCCTGGAGCCCCCCCTGCAGCTCGGCGCCAGCGGCCCCCCGCCTCCAGCATCCCAGATCAGGCGCCCACCCCTTCGCCGCTCACAGGAAATTTCCCTTCTTCAGGCGCTCGGGGGCTGGGGGCTCCCCCCGCAGCACCCCCCGGGGCAGGGCCGCCCCGCCCCCCACCCCGCTGCCGGCCCCATGGGCCCCGGCGCCGGCCCCGTCCTGCACCTCGTTCCGGCAGGGGTTGACGGAGTAGCCGAAGACGCTGGGCAGGAAAGGCAGGGGCTGGCCCTTGTCGTCCGGCAGGACCACGTTGAGCGCCACGGGGAGGGCGGCCAGGTTGGTGAAGTTGTAGGGGTAGGCGGCCAGCAGCTGGTGCCCGTACATGAGCGGGTACGGGTCGGGGTAGAAGCTCACCTTGCCCTCCCCTTCGCCGGCCCCGGCCTTGCCCACGGCGTTGAACGGGATGGGGCTGGGGTAGGCCAGGAAGGCGGGCTTGTCTTCCGCTTCCTTGCGGGTTCGGCAGCCCCCCGGCGCCAGCAGGGGCAGGGGGTACTCCTGCACCGGGTACCTCTCCGGGTAGCCGCCCGCCGCCTCCTCCTCGGGCGGGGCCGGGCTGGTGTGCGAGATGACGGGGTCTTGCAAGGAGAGGGCGGCCCGGGGGGCGGGCGGCGGCGGGGCCAGCTCGGCACGGCTGGTGGTGGCTTCGGCTACCGGCGCGGCCGCCTCCTGAGGCCCGCCCGTCTCCGGCGGCATCACCTCTTCCTCCCGGGGCGGCGCTGCCCCTTGACTCTCCGGCGTGGCCGGCTGGCCTGCGTCGCAAGCCCGACTGGCCTCCACCGCCGGCGGCTCCCCGCTGGACGACGAGACCTGCATCTCCTGCGTGATTTCCTCCTTGACGGTCGCCAGTGCCGGCTCCGGCTCCTCCGGCTTTTTGGAATAGGCGATGACGGTGGTCAGGGCGGGTGGGCCGGGCTCCCGGCTTTCCCCCTCGTGTCGCTTCATGTGCCGGCTCAGGGCCGCCGCGGTCTTGCAGACCTTGGCGCAGTGGGCGCAGGTGAACTTGACCGAGGGCTTGCGGCCCACCCGGTGCGACGGAGCTGGCGCCGGATCGTCCTTGCCCGGCCGCCCATGCACCCGCTCGTGTTTCCGCAGCTTCTTCAGCGCCGAGAAAAGCTTCCCGCAGGCACCGCACTCGTGTTTCCATTCGGCGCTGCCGCGCCCGGCCTTGGGCACCGGAGTGTCGGAGCCGCTGGGACTGGGCGAGGCGCGGGCGGGCGCCGGGCTGGACTCCTCCCTTTCCTCCTCCTCCTCCTCCTCCCCCCGCTTCATCCAGCGCAGGGAGCGCAGCTTGCGGTGCCACCGGGAAGACCGCTTCACCTTGGGGACGCCGGAGCCGGCCCCGCCGGAGCCGCAGGCTTTCCGCTTGGGCTTGTAGGTGTAGTACGGACGCCACAGCTGGTCTTCAGCGTCCCGGTCGCTCTCCTCCTCGCCGCTCTCGTTGTGGGCGTAGGAGCCGCCGGCCCGTTTGCCGGGAGCCGCCTTCTCGGCCGGCCCGAAATCGAAGCGCTTGGGGCCCCGCGGGCTTTTGTCCAGCATCAGGTCGGTCTCGGAGATGCGCCGCTTGACGATGGCCTCTTCGCCGATGCGCACCGTGATCTGGCACAGCGGGGCGCTGCGGCTCTCCGAGGCGGCGCCCACGTAGGCTGGCTTGGCCATGTAAGTCATGGTGCGGCCGGGCCGCAGGCTGCGGGGTTTCGGCACCTCCCCGCCGCTCGCCTCCTCCGTGGCCTGCTCGGCCGCCTTCTGGGCTTGGATGTATTCCTTCAGCACTTGTTTTTTGAGGGGCTCGGCCGGGGCGGGGCGGGGGGTGGCCGGCGTACTGTTGTAGGTGATGACCGAGGAGGCCTGGCCGCCCCCGCCTCCCGCTACCGATGTGCTGTGTACGATGACCGAGGCGGCCGGGTGGCCGTAGGCAATGACCGATGGGGCCTCGCCGTCCGCTGGCGCCCGCCGCGCCTCCTCCGCTGGGAACGGGGGCGGCCCCGTCTCTTGCCGCTCGGCCGGCGCCGGCAGGAGGAACCGCTCGGACTCCGGCGCCTCCAAAGCGTTGACGGCCGCGAAGCCAGGCCCCGCCTCCCCGCCGGGGCCGGCCGCGGGGTCCCCCTCGCCCAGCGCCACGGGGAGGGGCTGCGGGGGCAGCAGCAGCCCCTCCGGCAGGAGCCCCGGGCTATACGTTTTGTAGGGTCGCTTCTGGGAGCGCATGGGCAAGAGGCGATAGAGCTTGAGGGCGTTGAGCCGCGGCTTGTAGCCCCCGTTGGGCGTCTTCTCGGAGGAGATGAGCCCCGGGTTGATGCCATGGAAGGCCTTCTGGTGGGTCTTCAGGTTGTAGTAGGTGACGAAGGTCTCCCAGCAGAAGATGCACTGGTAACGGCGCTCGCCGGTGTGCCACACCTCGTGCTTGGTCCGGTATTCGGCCAGGGCGAAGACTTTGTCGCAGTAGCGGCAGGGGTACTTGCGCCGCCAGGAGTGGACGTTGGAGTGGCGTTTGAGGCTGGAGAGGGTCATGTAGGAGCGTTCGCAGACGGTGCAGAAGTAGATGACGTGGCCGTCCACCACCTTGACGAAGTGGTCCTGCTCCGGTATGTACTCCAACCGCTGCAGGGCCCGGTGGCGGAAGAGCAGGCCTTTCTTGGAAGACGCCGGTTTCGGCAGCGCCGGCGTGGCGGGAGGAAGGGGAGCTGCCGGGGCCGCCGCCGGTGCCTCCGAGCCGCCCGCCGCCTCCTCCTCTTCCTCGCCCGCCTCCTTGCAGAGCACCTCATGCGTCTGCAGCCGCTTGACGTGGATGAAGCTCTTACCGCAGTGCCGGCAGGAGAGGGAACGCCGGCTTCGGTGCAGTTTCAGGTGGAGGCTCAGGGCGGCCGGCGTGGCGAAGGAGCGGCTGCAGAGCCCGCAGCGGAAGGCGCCGCCGGCCGGCGAGGAAGACGACGGCGCCGGCTCGCCCCCAGCGGCGGGCGGTTCCGCGGCACCACGCTCCCGCTCCCAGTCCGGGGCGACCGGCTCGGCGGGCGCCGTGCTCAGGGCATAGAGGATCTTGGCTGTCTCGGTTTCGTTATCTGCCTCCCGCTGCGGGCTGGGCGGCCGGGCCGGCTCCTGGAGGCAGACGGGGCTGGTGGCCGGCCGCGACGGGCAGGTCAGGTCCACGGGGGAGCCGCAGGATCTCGGGGAGGAGGCCGAGGTGTCCCCGGCGGCCTCGGGGCTCCAGGGCTCACTCATCTCCTTGGCTTGAGCGGCAGGGTCCAGGTTCTCCAGCCAGGAGATGCCCAGGCGGCGGCCAGCGGCTCCAATCTGCCGGGCAGCAGCTGGGCTGGGCACCGAGAGGCGGGACCGGTAGATGAAGTTGAGGATGTCCGAGAAGACCCCGGCTTGAATGTCGGGCAGCTCCAGCACTTGGGCCGGCTGGTGGCCGGCCGGCTCCTCCGACAGCACCTCCTTGAAGTACGGGCTCGATGCCGCCAGCACGTTCTTGTGGGCTGGGAATTTGGTGTCCTCGGCGATGATGGTGACGTCGCAGAACTGGCCCCGCAGCCGCTGCTCATTCAGCTCCACCAGCAGGCAGCGGGAGTGGCCGGCGTCCGAGAGCTCCAGCACCGCAGCCATGGCGGGGCCACAGAGCTGGGGAGGGAGAGACAGGCGTGAGGGGAGCAGGGGCTAGTGGTTAGAGGGGTGGGGGCTAGGAGCCAGGACGCCTGGGTTCTCTCTCTGACTCTGGGAGGGGAGTGGGGGCTGGTGGGTCAGAGCAGGGGGGGCTGGGAGCCAGGACTCCTGGGTTCTCTCCCTGCCTCTGGGAGGGGAGCAGGGGCTAGTGGTTAGAGCTGCAGGGCTCGGTGCCGTGGGTGAGGCCGAGATGTGGGCTAGGGGTCGACATCGGTGAGGCTGGGGCATGGGCCACAGGTCGGCGTGGGTCAGGCTGGGTCACAGGCCGGTGTGGATGGAGAAGGGCTGCGGGGGGTCAGGCCACAGGGCAGGATTGGCGGTAGTGGGGCCAGGCTGTGTGGCAGGCCAGCGTCACCGTTGGTCAGGCTCAGTCAGGGCGGGGCTGGCGTGGGTCTGGCCCGGGTCTGGCCCGGGCTGGGGGTGCGGGGCGGTGCCAGACCGCGGTTGGTGTCAGTCGGGCCGAGCTAGGGGTGCGGTTTGCAGTCTGTGGGGCTGGGCCGGATGCTGAGATTGGCGTCTGTGGGGCCGGGCCAGGGGTGCAGGTGCCCGTCGGTGGGGCCGGGCCAGGCCGAGGCAGGCCAGTGGCCCGTGCCTGCTGGCTGAGGGCCACTCCTCCCTCCGGGCGGGAGCCATTTTGCATAGGGATTCCCAGCTGGCAGCTAAAATGGCTGAGGAAAGCGGGGGCCGGTGCCAGCTGCGATTAGCAAAGGAGCTGGCCCGGCCTCACCGCCGGCTCGGCCGCTTCCGGCCCTGCCCCCGGGGCCACCTGCTCCGGACGGGCACCGGCCGTGCCCAGCCCCAGCTCCCGGGCAGGGGGCGGATGGGGACGGAGCCGGGCCGGGACAGGGTCAGGAAAAGGGCAGGGCAGGCCCGGGCCTGGGAGTGAGTCAGTCAGTCAGCCGGCCCCTGCCTGCCTGCCTGGCCGAGAGCCGCCTCGTCCCCTCAGCCTCCTTCTGCTTCTCCTCATCCCTCCTTCTCATCTCTCCTTCCCGTCCTCCCCCTCAGCCTCCTTCTGCTTCTCCGCATCCCTCCTTCTCATCTCTCCTTCCCGTCCCATCCCTCCTTCCTCTGCCGGCCCCTCAGCCTCCTCATCCCTCCTTCTCATCTCTCCTTCCCTCCTTCCCGTCCCATCCCTCCTTCCTCCGCCATCCCCTCAGCCTCCTCATCTCTCCTTCCTTCCCGACGTCCTCATCCTCCTCATCCCTCCTTCTCATCTCTCCTTCCCTCCTTCCCGTCCCATCCCTCCTTCCTCTGCCATCCCCTCAGCCTCCTCATCTCTCCTTCCTTCCCGTCGTCCTTATCCTCCTCATCCCTCCTTCCCATCTCTCCTTCCCGTCCCATCCCTCCTTCCTCTGCCGGCCCCTCAGCCTCCTCATCCCTCCTTCCTCTGCCGGCCCCTCAGCCTCATCTCTCCTTCCTTCCCGACGTCCTCATCCTCCTCATCCCTCCTTCTCATCTCTCCTTCCCTCCTTCCTGTCCCATCCCTCCTTCCTCCGCCATCCCCTCAGCCTCCTCCTCCCTCCTTCCTTCCCGCCGTCCTCATCCTCCTCATCCCTCCTTCTCATCTCTCCCCCCTTCCCATCCTCCTCATCCCTCCTTCTGCTCCTCATCCCTCCTTCCTCCGCCGGCCCCTCAGCCTCATATCTCCTTCCTTCCCGTCGTCCTCATCCTCCTCATCCCTCCTTCTCATCTCTCCTTCCCTCCTTCCTGTCCCATCCCTCCTTCCTCCGCCATCCCCTCAGCCTCCTCCTCCCTCCTTCCTTCCCGTCGTCCTCATCCTCCTCATCCCTCCTTCTCATCTCTCCTTCCCGTCCCATCCCTCCTTCCTCTGCCATCCCCTCAGCCTCATCTCTCCTTCCTTCCCGACGTCCTCATCCTCCTCATCCCTCCTTCTCATCTCTCCTTCCCTCCTTCCCATCCTCCTCATCCCTCCTTCTGCTCCTCATCCTCCTTCCTCTGCCGTCCTCTCATCCCTCCGCTTATCCCCTCAGCATCCTCATCCCTCCTTCTCATCTCTCCTTCCCTCCTTCCCGTCCCATCCCTCCTTCCTCCGCCATCCCCTCAGCCTCATCTCTCCTTCCTTCCCGTCGTCCTCATCCTCCTCATCCCTCCTTCTCATCTCTCCCCTCCTTCCCATCCTCCTCATCCCTCCTTCTGCTCCTCATCCTCCTTCCTCTGCCGGCCCCTCAGCCTCCTCATCTCTCCTTCCTTCCCGTCATCCTCATCCTCCTCATCCCTCCTTCCTCTGCCTGTCCTCTCCTCCTCATCCCTCCTTCTCATCTCTCCTTCCCTCCTTCCCATCCTCCTCATCCCTCCTTCTGCTCCTCATCCTCCTTCCTCTGCCCGTCACTCCGCTTATCCCCTCAGCCTCCTCATCCCTCCTTCTCATCTCTCCTTCCCTCCTTCCCGTCCCATCCCTCCTTCCTCTGCCGTCCCCTCAGCCTCCTCATCCCTCCTTCCTCCGCCATCCCCTCAGCCTCCTCATCTCTCCTTCCTTCCCGTCATCCTCATCCTCCTCATCCCTCCTTCCTTCCCGTCATCCTCATCCTCCTCATCCCTCCTTCTCATCTCTCCCCCCTCCTTCCCATCCTCCTCATCCCTCCTTCTACTCCTCATCCCTCCTTCCTCTGCCGTCCTCTCGTCCCTCCGCTTATCCCCTCATCCTCCTCATCCCTCCTTCTCATCTCTCCCCCCTCCTTCCCATCCTCCTCATCCTCCTTCCTCTGCCCGTCCTCTCGCCCTCCACTTATCCCCTCAGCCTCCTCATCCTCCTTCCTCTGCCATCCCCTCAGCCTCATCTCTCCTTCCTTCCCGTCGTCCTCATCCTCCTCCTCCCTCTGCCTGTCCTCTCCTCCTCATCCCTCCTTCTGCTTCTGCTCCTTCCTCCGCCGTCCCCTCAGCCTCCTCATCCCTCCTTCCTCCGCCATCCCCTCAGCCTCCTCATCCCTCCTTCCTTCCCGTCATCCTCATCCCTCTGCCATCCCCTCAGTCTCCTCATCCCTCCTTCCTCCGCCATCCCCTCAGCCTCCTCATCCCTCCTTCCTCCGCCATCCCCTCAGCCTCCTCATCTCTCCTTCCTTCCTGTCATCCTCATCCTCCTCATCCCTCCTTCCTCTGCCTGTCCTCTCCTTCTCATCCCTCCTTCTCATCCCTCCTTCTCATCTCTCCTTCCCTCCTTCCCGTCCCATCCTTCCTCCTCTGCCGTCCCCTCAGCCTCCTCATCCCTCCTTCCTCTGCCGTCCCCTCAGCCTCCTCCTCCCTCCGTCCTCCGCCGTCCCCTCAGCCTCCTCATCTCTCCTTCCTCCGCCATCCCCTCAGCCTCCTCATCCTCCTTCCTCCGCCATCCCCTCAGCCTCCTCATCCTCCTTCCTCTGCCATCCCCTCAGCCTCCTCATCCTCCTTCCTCTGCCGTCCCCTCAGCCTCCTCATCTCTCCTTCCTTCCCGTCGTCCTCATCCTCCTCATCCCTCCTTCTCATCTCTCCTTCCCGTCCCATCCCTCCTTCCTCCGCCATCCCCTCATCCTCCTCATCCCTCCTTCTCATCTCTCCCCCCTCCTTCCCATCCTCCTCATCCCTCCTTCTGCTCCTCATCCTCCTTCCTCTGCCCGTCCTCTCGCCCTCCACTTATCCCCTCAGCCTCCTCATCCCTCCTTCTCATCTCTCCTTCCCTCCTTCCCGTCCCATCCCTCCTTCCTCTGCCGTCCCCTCAGCCTCCTCCTCCCTCCGTCCTCTGCCGTCCCCTCAGCCTCCTCATCCTCCTTCCTCCGCCATCCCCTCAGCCTCCTCATCCTCCTTCCTCCGCCATCCCCTCAGCCTCCTCATCCCTCCTTCTCATCTCTCCCCTCCTTCCCATCCTCCTCATCCCTCCTTCTGCTCCTCATCCTCCTTCCTCTGCCCGTCCTCTCATCCCTCCACTTATCCCCTCAGCCTCCTCCTCCCTCCTTCCTCCGCCGTCCCCTCAGCCTCCTCCTCCCTCCTTCCTCCGCCATCCCCTCAGCCTCCTCATCCTCCTTCCTCCGCCATCCCCTCAGCCTCCTCATCTCTCCTTCCTTCCCGTCATCCTCATCCTCCTCATCCCTCCTTCTCATCTCTCCCCCCTCCTTCCTCTGCTCGTCCTCTCGTCCCTCCGCTTATCCCCTCAGCCTCCTCCTCCCTCCGTCCTCTGCCTGTCCCCTTATCTCTCCTTCCCCCTCCTCCTCCTGCCTCCTTCTCCTGCCCATCCCCACTTCCCCGTCCCCCCATCCCTCCTTCCCTGTCCTCCTTCCTCAGCCAGTCCCCGCCCTGGGGCCGGGTGGGAGCCGGCGCCCCCCAGAGGGGACAGGCCCCTGCCCCATTCCCTGACCCCGAGCCAGCCAGTCCCTGCCCTGGGGCCGGGTGGGAGCCGGCGCCCCCCAGAGGGGACGGGCCCCTGCCCCATTCCCTGACCCCGAGCCAGCTAGCCCCTGCCCTGGGGCCCGATGGTGAATTGCCCCTTACCTGTGGGAGGTGCCCTCATCGACTACGGCTTCCTGCCCCACGGCTCCTCGGCTCTGCCTCTCCCCAGACAGGATCCGCTGTGGGGAGATGTCAAGGGTTAGGTGCCGAGACCCACGGCAAGAGCCGGGAGCCAGGACTCCTGGGTTCTCTCCCCGGCTCTGGGAGGGGAGTGGGGTCTAGTGGTGAGAGTGGGGGGAAGGTGAGGCTGGATACCAGGACTCCTGGGTTCCATTCCTGACTCACTGTTTGTCCCTGGGTAAGTCCCAGGCCCCCCTGTGCCTCAGTTTCCCCTCTCTGTAAATCAGGGTAGCAGTGTGATTGCGCCACGGAGTAGGGGGTAACGCACACCCGTCACTTCACTGCATCCTGCTCTGGGGGTGTCCGATGCAGCAAGTCTGGGCCCAGCGACGGGAGGCACAGACCCAATCAGATAGTTTTCATTTTCTATTAAAGTCCCAGCTCCTGGAGTCATGGGATTAAAGCTTTGATCACTGGGAGAGAAAATGCTGGGAAAAGGGACCCAGCTACGGGCCCACATCCCAGAAAAAAATTATACACCAAGGACCATGTTTACAATCCCTCAATTACAAAACTAATTTTGGGGCGGGGTTAAACACTTGAGGTTGAGCGCAAGGGTGAAGCAGGATCAGGGTTTCCCAGATAAGAGGGGCCTGGATTTGACGCTCCATCTCTTCCTAGCCGAAACCTCTGTGCTTGCTGCTCCCAGTTGCTCCACCCGGACAAAGTTTTTTTGGCAGTGAATTTCCCCCCTCCTCCTCCTGTAAAATACAGAGAACACAGGTCGTCCAGAACCCAGCCCCATGCTCTACCTACTAGGCCCTGCCACCTGCTGGTTAAAGCCCAGCTGCCTCCGTCTTTCACTGCCCTGCGGAGACTTCCCTGAGCTGACGACTCTGCGCATCTTCTGGCAGTTAAACGCTGGAAAGAGAGCATCGTGCTAAACGGGGGAAACTGAGGCACGGCACGGGAAAAGCGACTTGGCCAGCGGCAGGACTCCTGGGTTCTATCCCTGGCTCATGTGTCTAGTAACCAGGGCGCACGGCCTCCAAAACCGACTGATAATGAAATCATAAAATTATGAACGAATGGGCCCTTACGAAGGGGGACCGGCACAGAACAGCCTAACATGGGGCACTGATAGGGGCCCAGGTAATCGAGACTCTAAGAACATTTAATTAATTATGATTAACACTGTTCTTAATTATTGCCTTGGGGCAGCACCTGGGAGCCCTAGTCAACCGGCTCCCCTTTGCGCAAGGGGCTGTACGCCCAAAGGACAAAGAGATGGTCCCAGGCCCAGCGATCAGTGAATTACTTGGGTTTATTTATGGGGGCGACACCTTCCTTCCACTGGTCTCAGAGGAGAATTAATGAAGCCCCCACATGTGGGGAGGAAGGACAGCCAGTCCAATTTTACAGGTGGGGAAACTGAGGCATAGAGGGGAAGGAATTTTTCAGAGCACATAACTGAAAGAAGAACCCAGGAGTCCTGGCTCCCAGCCCCCCTGCTCTAACCACCAGACCCCACTCCCCTCCCAGAGCTGGGAAGAGAACCCAGGAGTCCTGGCTCCCAGCCCCCCTGCTCTAACCACCAGACCCCACTCCCCTCCCAGAGCTGGGGAGAGAACCCAGGAGTCCCGGCTCCGAGTCCCATACCAAGGTCACATGGTGGGTAGCATGTTACTAATTAAGGGGCGGCTCCAGCTCCCGGCTGAATTCAAAAGGAGCCTCTCCCACACCCCTCCCGTGGGGCTCCCAACCCGTCCCACCAGCTAAGCAAACACTGCGGTGGTGAGGAGGGTGGGTGGGGGGATTAAAAACGATCCCCGCGTCTTTCCGGAGACAGCCTGGGATCTCGGCCGAGGAGCCGTCGCGTTACATTAACAACGCGGCCTGACGCTGGAGGGGCCCAGCCAGGCGGACAGACACACACACACACACACACACACACAGAAAATCCCCAGGAGCCAAACAAAACCTTCTGCCACACCGTCATCGGCACCCGCAGGTTGCAACGAATCCAGGCAAACGGGTCACGGGCTGGAGGAGCGGCTGGAAACGTGTTAGAAACCGGAGAAGCGGGTGCGTGTCAGTGGTACAGGCTCCGAGAC
Organism: Gopherus evgoodei; assembly: GCF_007399415.2. NCBI lineage: Eukaryota > Metazoa > Chordata > Testudines > Testudinidae > Gopherus > Gopherus evgoodei. The sequence goes on from NW_022060107.1 coordinate 275,266, forward strand.
CGGAGCGGGGGGGGGGGGGAGGGAGGGGTAGCCCAGCTACACCGTGACGTAACTGGCGTGCGTGTCCCAGATACAGCCAGAGCTAATTGGAGACGGTGGGGAGCTGTATCGCAGGCTCTGTTCGGATTAAAATTCGGAAGGGGGTGGGTGGGTACAGTCGGATATAAATCAGGGATGAAGCGGGTGATGCGTCACAGCTACACTCTGATATAAATGGTGAGGGGTGTCTCCCCCCCCCCTCAAGCTACAGTCAGAATTAATCAAGAGACGGTGGGGTGGTATATCACAGTGACATGCTGATTAATGGGGAGGGGGGGGACATATTGTTTCCCTAGATACAGTCAGAGATAATCACAAGTGGAACGCTGGGGTAACCACCACTGTTTACAGTCGAAGCTAATCAGAGATGGGGAGGAGGTGTATCACACCTACAATCTGACGCAAATGGTCTGTACGTTTGTCCCAGGGACCATCAGAAGTACTTAGAGACAGGGAAGGTGTAACGAAGGGGTGGGGGTCCCCAGGTGCAGTCTGATGAAGTCGGTGTGTGTCTCATTTGACGCGAGGTAAGTCTGGGGGTAAGTTTTACGTACGGTGTGACTTTCTGGGATGCACGTCAGGTAGGGCGTGATGTATCTGGTGTGTGTGTGTGTGTGAGAATAGCAAGGGATAGAAATGGAGGTACAACGTGCCTTAACTGGTCCGTGTGTGTGTCAATACCATCACAAGTAATTGGGGTGTACACATTAGATATAATGTAATGTGACTAGGGCCAGGTACAATCTGACATAACTGGGATGTATACTGCAGGTACAATCTCACGTAATTGTAGCACACGGGACAGGTACAATCTGATGACCGAGTTGTAAGTTTGATGTCACAGCTGTATACGTCAGGTACAGTCTGATGTAAATCGGTCTGCATCTCATAGGCACAGCGTGCTATAATAGGGGTGTAAGTTCAGGCACAGTCTGACATAATTGAGGGGGGTGTCAGGTACAGAATGGTGTGACTGGGGTGCGTATGAGGAATACAGTCGGACATCGTTGGGGGCAGACATGAGGAACACGCACTCAGGACACGAGGCGCACATGTCAAGTACAGTCTGACGGTATCGGGGGCATCCCTGCCACAGCCATGCTGGAAATCGGGGGGCCCTTAAATCCCTTCCGACCACGTCAACCCCTCACTGCAAAAACCAGCACTCAATCGAACGGACCCCTGAACAAAACCACCAAAAACTAGGCATTGCCATAGAAACCACAAACGGCTGTTTTTCCCTTACCCTCCCCACGCCCCCCCTCCCGGCCACAGCGACTGACACATCCATTTCCTCCCTCACCTACCTGCCAGGACAGGCGAGCTGGGTCAGGCGGTGGTCCCCATGGCAACAGCCTATGACGTCCCCAACAGCGGGAGGAGATCTGCTCTCCGGGGAGGAGGATGTCACCCGCTGTTGCTGTGGTAACAGCCCCAGAACCCAGGTCTTGGTGGGGAAAAGACCTGTAACCTGGCCAGTACAAAATACTGACAGCCCAACCGGGCCATCACACACACCCCTGAGCCAATAGGAGGCAAGCGAGGGGATGCACTCGGCTCACCTGGATACTCGTTGGCTGAACTGGCTGTGATGTCACCAGGACCCTTCCCATGTCAACCCCTGTGATTCAGCTGGGACCTGCGTTAAAGAAACAGCCCCTACAAAAATGTTCTCCAAGCAAAATGCCCCTTTAAAAGGAGGGGTGTGATCACACCCACACACACTGGACAAACACATATGCACACACTGCATACACATAAACACACTGGATAAACACAAACACTGCAAATACACACACACACACACACAGAGTAAACTCACACCCAGCACAGACAACCCCTACACGGCATGCATACACACACACACACAGAGTACTGACAGACCCATACCAAGCACCACACCCGCTGAGGCTGTACAAAACCGCACACCGAGATGTTGGCACAAACATGTCACACAAACACATGGGATACAGCATACCAAACATGGACAATCGGACACAGTTCAGTTCACTCCTGCTGCATCACATGCAACAGATTCACCCACTGCACGCATGCACACCCTCGCCAACACATCCATGCACAGGCTAATTCACAAACACACACTTGTAGGCCCGTACCATACGCAAGCTTCCCATATACACAGACACTTAACACCTCTACCCCATATTACCTCTACACTGCAAACTCACACTCATGCACTCATTCCTATGCGCTACACTTGCACATACACACACTTAAACCAACAACATATCAACGCTGTACATACCAACGCATCAGAACATACATTCACAAGCATACATACCTGTCGTGTACACACCCAGACACCAGACACTGACAAACACACCCTCATCCATCCATGGCGGGCACACGCAAGTGTGTTCATTGTACAGACACTCACAAACACATTCACCCCACTTGTGAGCATACCAAAAAGAAGACACAAATGCACACTTATTCACACACACACTATACAAACACACATAGGTACACTCATTCATGCACGGTCACATTGTACATACACAAATACACTCACTGACAAATACACCCACCGTTACACAACTACATTCCTGTTTGCACACCCATTGTACAAACAAGGCCACACATTCACCAACACATCCTTACATGGTACACACCCAAATACAACCTCACTCAGATGCACATCCATTCACCTACACACTTTACACTTATCCACAAGTACGCACAGACTCACGTGCACACTGTCAGCCACTCAAGCACACCCATGGGACACGCACAAACACATTCACATTGTACAGGCCCCTGCTACGCCCACAAACTCACACGCATTCACAAACCCACCCACGGTACACGTGCAAATCCACACTCGTTCACAACCGCACTCCCGCTGTAGAAACACACACACAAAGGTGCACCCACGAACACACGCAAGGGCAGCCTGCACGCACGTGCACACACACCCTCCCTCCCAAAGGGAGACACACAGGACTGACGCAGACCAAGCACTCACTAGCCGACCGTGAACTGGTTTTGCACTAGGACAGCCTCACACTGGAGTGAATTTCAAACATGTTGCAAACAAAACCCGTCTCTGCAATTCCCCATCCCTTACATCTGGAATATCTTAAACTCCTCTCTTTTGGCCGCCCGCCGCCCTGGCCCTGGCCGGGGAGCCAGGCTGATCTCACCATTAAACAGCGAGCAGATGGATCACGAAGAGGATGGGAGACCCGGGGTGCTGCAGGGAGAGGGGTGGGGGTTCAGCAGAGGGCACTCTCCCCCCGACTGCAGCACCGGGTGAGGGGTCCCTGTATTAACGGCCGTCCCGCCCCAGAGGTGGCCGCATCTCAGCGCTGGGCGAGGGGTCCCTGGGTAACCAGCCGCCCCGCCCCAGAGGTGGCCGCATCTCAGTGCCAGGTGAGTGGTCCCTGTATTAACGGCCGCCCCACCCCAGAAGTGGCTGCATCTCAGCATCAGGCGAGGGCTCCCTGTATTAACAGCTGCTCCGCCCCAGATGCAGCTGCATTTCAGTGCCAGGTGCCAGGTTGTTTTTATCTACACTGGGGGCTTTTCTCACATCTTGCCTGTGGCCGATTTTTACAAGTCACCACAATTCTCCGCTCTCCCAAAGTTCCTCGGTGGGGGCATCGTCCCAGGCTTTTTAACGCCGGCCCTTCCCGCTCCTCCTGACCTGAACGCCGGGTATCGAGGGCGGATCGTGGCGGGTCTCTCGGATTCGTGGCCGGCTTTACCCCAACAACTCCCAGGCTGGGCCGCGGGGAATCCGGATGGTGACGGGGCCCTGCGGAGAAGTGACCTCTCCCTCCGGGAAACACAGGAGGCCTGAGTCACAGCGATTGAGGCGAGGGGGGGGATGGAGGGAGAGAGGCGGGCGGCACAGCGGAGATCAAAGGGGCGGAAAGGCCCCCCCCCCTTGCCCGGATCAGCTGCCAGCAGCCCAGAGCCGGGGCTGTGTCTGGGACCGGGGCTGGAAGAGAGGGGTGCTGGGGAAGGGACACCCCCCGCCCCAATCATCCACACAACCCCCCCCCCACACACACACACACAGAGCGAGAAGCATGCTGGGGCTGGGGGGAGGAGGAGTGGGAGTCATACAGGCCCAAACATCCCTGCTCCTCGGCCTGGAGCCATATCCCCCCCCACCACCACCAGTCCCATACGCCACCCCCACCAGACCGGTCCCATATGACCCCCCCTCCACACTTGTTCTTCAATCCCCCACCCCCAACGCGGCTCCTGGCACCCTCTGACCCTTCCCCACCAGCCCGGACCAGGCCTTGGTCCGTCCCACCCCCCCGCAGTCCCGGGCCTTGTCTGCACCCCAGGCCTGGACCCCCTCCACGTCCTGCTTCCTGGCCCTGAGGCCCCAGAGCGTAGCACACACAAACTCGCACCCTCCATTGCCCCCACACACACACCGAGCACCCCACGGACACACAAGCACACAGCACTACACACGGCACTGCATACACTCAATCACACCTGGCACCCCCCAGGCACGCACACACCAGCACCGCAGACACACAAGCACGCAGCACCTCATGCACACAAACAGCACAGACCCACAAGCACACCACGCGCGCACACACAGCACCGCACAGACCCACAAGCACACCACATACACAGCACCGCACAAGCACCCAGTCGTGTACACACACACACACGCAGCACTGTGCACACAATCACACAGAGCACCACACAGACACACAGCACTGCACAGACACACAAGCACGACACACACAACCCCACGCACATGCTCACCCTCGGCACCGAACCAGCATGCCCGTCCATGGTACCACCCAGATCCCGTCCATGGTACCACCCAGACACATGCAGCACCACACACACACGCGGCAGTATGTCATACATACAACCAGCAACGCACAAACACACGGCAACGCTCTCTCACAGACACACAGTCGCAAGGGCCCGTCAATAAATTAATTTCTAAGACCCCCCACGACACCAGGCCCTGGCTTGAGCAGCCCCCGCCCCCCCCCAGCAGCAGCGGCTGTGTGCATGGAGGGGAGGGATGTAACAGGCCATGGGGTGTGTGTGTGTGTGTGATGGCTGTGTTTGTGTTGGAGGGGCGTGAATCAGGGCAATGGGGAGGGCAGGGGGAGGGCAGTGAGGGGCCTTCGCCAGGGAGTGAAGGGGGCATTGGAGGGGTGTAGGGTGGTGAGGGGTGTGTATGAGGTGAAGAGGGTGTAGGGTGGTGAGCAGTGAGGGTAAGGGTTGTTTGTGAGGGGTGAAAGGTGTGGGGGTGAAGGATGTGTGTATGGGGAAGGGGGTGTATATGGGGGGGCATAAGGCAGTGAGGGATGTGAGTGGTTAGGGTAAGGGGTGTGTGTGAGCGTGTAAGGGGGTTAGGGTTGTGGGTATGACGAGGGTGTAGGGGGTGAGGGTTGAGGGTATGGGGGCGAGGGCTGTGGGTACAGGGTGTAGGACAGTGAGGGGTGTGGGTATGGGGAGGGTGTAGGGGGATGAGGGTTGAGGGGGATAAGGGCGTAGGGGGTGACGGTTGTGGGTACATGGGGTGTGGAGAGTGTAGGATGGTGAGGGGTGTGGGGAGGGTGAGGGTGTAGGGGGTGAGGGTTGAGGGAGGTAAGGGTGTAGGATGGTGAGGGTTGGGGGTACAGGGTAGTGTGCGAGGGTGTAGGATGGTGAGGGTTGGAGGTACAGGGTAGCGTGCGAGGGTGTAGGGCGGTGAGGGTTGGAGGTACAGGGTAGCGTGCGAGGGTGTAGGGCGGTGAGGGTTGTGGGTACAGGGTAGTGTGCGAGGGTGTAGGGCGGTGAGGGTTGGGGGTACAGGGTAGCGTGCAAGGGTGTAGGGCGGTGAGGGTTGTGGGTACAGGGTAGCGTGCGAGGGTGTAGGGCGGTGAGGGTTGTGGGTACAGGGTAGCGTGCGAGGGTGTAGGGCGGTGAGGGTTGGGGTACAGGGTAGCGTGCGAGGGTGTAGGGCGGTGAGCGATGTGAGGAAGGGCCACGGGGCGGGGAGGCATGAGGGATGCAGGTAATGACTGCGTTTGTGGGGTGTGAGGAATGACCCTATGTCCTGGGTGTGCCATGTGGGGAAGGGCCATGAGGGGGCGAAGGGGGTGCAGGGCACGGCCATGGCACCAGGTCTGTGCAATGGGGATTAGGGCGCGGAGAAGACGATGCAGAAGTGAGAGGGTCTGTGAGGGTGTGGGAGTGTATGGGGGGGCACAGTAGAAGTGGGGCTGCAGGGGGTACAAGGGAGGGGTTGTAGCAGACAGTGAGGTGTAAGGGGTACAGTCAGCGTGACAGTACAAGGGAGGGGTTATAGCAGACTGTGGGGGCACAAGGGGTACAATCAGGGCGGGACATAAGAGAGGGGTTATAGAGGCAGTGGGGGCGCAGGGGGTACAGTCGGGTGAGGGTACAAAGGAGGGGTTGTAGCAGGCTGTGGGGGTGCAGGGGGTACAGTCGGGTGAGGGTACAAAGGAGGGGTTGTAGCAGGCTGTGGGGGTGCAGGGGGTACAGTCGGGTGGGGGTACAAAGGAGGGGTTGTAGCAGGCTGTGGGGGCATAGGCGGTACAGTCAGGTGGGGGTACAAAGGAGGGGTTGTAGCAGGCTGTGGGGGTGCAGGGGGTACAGTCGGGTGGGGGTACAAAGGAGGGGTTGTAGCAGGCTGTGGGGTGCAGGGGGTACAGTCAGGTTGGGGGTACAAAGGAGGGGTTGTAGCAGGGGTGGGGGTGCAGGGGGTACAGTCGGGTTGGAGGTACAAAGGAGGGGTTGTAGCAGGCTGTGGGGTGCAGGGGGTACAGTCAGGGTGTAGCACAAGGGAGGGATTGTAGCACAAGGCAGAGATTGTAGCAGGCTGTGGGGGTGTAGGGGGTACAGTCGGGTGAGGGTACAAAGGAGGGGTTGTAGCAGGCTGTGGGGTGAAGGGGGTACAGTCGGGTTGGGGGTACAAAGGAGGGGTTGCAGCAGGGTGTGAGGGCGCAGGGGGTACAGTCGGGTTGGGAGTACAAAGGAGAGGTTGTAGCAGGCTGTGGGGGTGCAGGGGGTACAGTCGGGGTGGGAGTACAAAGGAGGGGTTGTAGCAGGCTGTGGGGGTGCAGGGGGTACAGTCGGGGTGGGAGTACAAAGGAGGGGTTGTAGCAGGCTGTGGGGGTGCAGGGGGTACACTCGGGTTGGGGGTACAAAGGAGGGGTTGTAGCAGGGTGTGGGGTGCAGGGGGTACACTCGGGGTGGGATATAAGGGAGGGGTTATAGCAGGCTGTGGGGGCGCAGGGGGTACAGTCGGGTGAGGGTATAAAGGAGGGGTTGTAGCAGGCTGTGGGGGTTCGGGGGTACAGTCGGGGTGGGATATAAGGGAGGGGTTATAGCAGGCTGTGGGGGAGCAGGGGGTACAGTCGGGTGAGGGTATAAAGGAGGGGTTGTAGCAGGGTGTGGGGTGCAGGGGGTACAGTCGGGTTGGGGGTACAAAGGAGGGGTTGTAGCAGGGTGTGGGGGAGCAGGGGGTACAGTCAGGTGAGGGTATAAAGGAGGGATTGTAGCAGGCTGTTGGGGCAGGATATGAGGGAGGGGTTATAGCAGGCTGTGGGGGTTCAGGGGGTACAGTTGGGTTGGGGGTACAAAGGAGGGGTTGTAGCAGGGTGTGGGTGCAGGGGGTACAGTCAAGTGAGGGTATAAAGGAGGGGTTGTAGTAGGCTGTGGGGATTCAGGGGGTACAGTCGGGGTGGGATATAAGGGAGGGGTTATAGCAGGCTGTGGGGGAGCAGGGGGTACAGTCGGGTGAGGGTATAAAGGAGGGGTTGTAGCAGGGTGTGGGGGTTCAGGGGGTACAGTTGGGGTGGGATATAAGGGAGGGGTTATAGCAGGCTGTGGGGGCGCAGGGGGTACAGTCGGGTGAGGGTATAAAGGCGGGGTTGTAGCAGGCTGTTGGGGCGGGATATGAGGGAGGGGTTATAGCAGGCTGTCGGGGTTCAGGGGGTACAGTTGGGTTGGGGGTACAAAGGAGGGGTTGTAGCACGGTGTGGGGGTGCAGGGGGTACAGTTGGGGTGGGATATAAGGGAGGGGTTATAGCAGGCTGTGGGGGCGCAGGGGGTACAGTCGGGTGAGGGTATAAAGGAGGGGTTGTAGCAGGCTGTTGGGGCGGGATATGAGGGAGGGGTTATAGCAGGCTGTCGGGGTTCAGGGGGTACAGTTGGGTTGGGGGTACAAAGGAGGGGTTGTAGCAGGCTGTGGGGGTTCAGGGGTACAGTCAGGGTGGGATATAAGGGAGGGGTTATAGCAGGCTGTGGGGGAGCAGGGGGTACAGTCGGGGGAGGGTATAAAGGAGGGGTTGTAGCAGGCTGTTGGGGCGGGATATGAGGGAGGGGTTATAGCAGGCTGTGGGGGTTCAGGGGGTACAGTTGGGTTGGGGTACAAAGGAGGGGTTGCAGCAGGGTGTGGGGTGCAGGGGGTACACGCGAGAGGTGCAGTAGGGGGGTACAGGCAGGAGGCGGTGCACAACGGGGCGCATGAGAGGTCAGCAGGGCTGGGGGGAAGGTATGTGGGAGAATCGGGGAGCAGGGGAGATAGAAGGGGTGAAGGTAGTGGGGTCTGTGGTGGGGCTGCATTGAGGGTTATGGGGTGCATTGGGGTGCATGTATGGGTGCACTGGGGTGCAGTGGGGCATACGGGGGGCTGCATTGGAGGCATATGAGGGGAGGCAGGCGGAAGCAAGGGGGCACTTTTAACCCTTTGACATCAGGAGGGGGCGGGGGGAGTGGGGGGTGTGACAGCAGGGGAGGGGGGTGTGACAGTGGGGTGGGGGCAGGGGGGTGTGACAGCGAGAGCAGCAGCAGGGGGGTGCAAGGGGGCAGCAGGGGGGTGCAGTGATGTTGTGAGGGGGGCACTGGCCGGGATCCTCCCCCCCCGGGCGGTCTCCACACGCACCCAAGGTCCCCCCCCCCACAGGACCCTGCCCTCCACAGCCCAGACACCCCCTTACCGGGGATCCCCAATGCCCTGGCCAACCCCTCAGTACCCTACACTTTCCCCACGGGGGGAGGAAGCTGGGAATGGCTCAGGGACCCCCCCACACACGGGGGGGGCCAGAGAGGGGGTGCTGGGGAGACCTTGGGCTGACAGGAGGTGCTGGGGGAAGAAAGGGGGTGACCCGGAGGGGCATCCCAGGACTACCTGTGCTCGGAGGGGGACGCGGGAGATACGGGGGGGGGGTCCCCTACCTTTGCTGCTCGCAGCCACTGGTGGAGGGAGGCGGGGGTCCCGGGAGTGACTGGACAGGGCAGCGGGGCTCCAGGGGGGTGAGGGGAACTGGGGGGGGGGTTGCAGGAGCAGATGGGAGGGGACCCCAGGGGGTGACAGGAGCCGAGGGGCACGGGGAGAACACTGGGGCGAGCGGGGTGTGCGAGGGGGGCAGCAGGTGCTGGGGGGTGACAGGATCGGGGGGGCACAGGGGGGATGCTGGGGGGAGCAGGGTGTGCGAGGGGGTGGCAGGAGCAGGGGGGCACAGGGGGGACGCTGGGGGGAGCAGGGTGTGCGAGGGGGTGGCAGGAGCAGGGGGGCACAGGGGGGACGCTGGGGGGAGCAGGGTGTGCGAGGGGGTGACAGGAGCCGGGGGACACAGGGGGGACGCTGGGGGGAGCAGGGTGTGCGAGGGGGTGGCAGGAGCAGGGGGGACGCTGGGGGGAGCAGGGTGTGCGAGGGGGTGGCAGGAGTAGGGGGGCACAGGGGGCACAGGGGGAGCTGGGTGTGCGAGGGGGCGGCAGGGGCTGGGGGGGCCCGGGGGGGCTCCAGGAGCGGGGGGCCCCAGGGGTGGGTGACAGGAGCCGCAGGGTCACGGGGGGGGGCTAGGGGCGGTGGGAGGGCCCCGCAGGGGGACATGGGGGGCTCTAAGAGCGCTGGGGGGTCCCGGGGGGCAAGAGGCTCGGGGAACCCCGAGGGGGGGGTCCTGGGGCGCGGGCGGAGAAGGGCGCGGGGGGGCCCGAGGAAACAGGGGGGGCCCCGAGGGGGGCTCTGCGGCGCGGGCGGAGAGAGGCGCGGGGGGGCCCGAGGGGGGGTCCCGGGGCACAGGGGGGTTCGAGGGGGGGTCCCGAAGGGCAAGAGGCTCGGGGGACCCCGAGGGGGGGTCCCGGGGCGCGGGCGGAGAGGGGACGCGGGGGGTCCGAGAGGGGGTCCCGGGGCACAGGGGGGTTCGAGGGGGGGTCCCGGGGGGACGGGAGAAGAGGTGCGTGGGGGCCCGAGGGGGGCCCCAGGAAACAGGGGGGTCCAAGGGGGGGCCAGGGGCGCGGGGGGGCCAGGAAACAGGGGGGCCCTGGGGCGCAGGCGGAGAGGGGCGCGGGGGGGCCTGAGGGGGGGCCCGAGGGGGGCCCTGGGGCGCGGGCGGAGAGAGGCGCGGGGGGCTCCGAGGGGGGGTCCCGGGGCGCAGGGGGGTTTGAGGGGGGCTCCCGAGGGGGACGGGAGAAGAGAGGTGCGTGGGGGCCCGAGGGGGGCCCAAGGGGGGGCCAGGGGCGCGGGGGGCCAGGAAACAGGGGGGCCCGAGGGGGGCCCTGGGGCGCTGGCGGAGAGGGGCGCGGGGGGGCCCGAGGGGGGGCCCCAGGAAACAGGGGGGCCCGAGGGGGGCCCTGGGGCGCGGGCGGAGGGAGGCGCGGGGGGGCCCGAGGGGGGGCCCCAGGAAACAGGGGGGCCCGAGGGGGGCCCTGGGGAGCGGGCGGAGGGAGGCGCGGGGGGCTCCGAGGGGGGTCCCGGGGGGGCCGGTCGGTACCTGGGCTCCCCGCGGCCGCCGCAGCCCAAGATGGAGGCGCCGCCCCGGCCCGTCCCGCCCAGCAGCAGCCGCGGCGCTGGCGTGTGAAGGCTCCGCTCCGGCCCGGCCCCGCCCCGAGCCCGGCCTGCGTCACACACACACACACACACACACACACACAACACACACACACACACCGGCCTGCGTCACACACACACACACACACACACACCGACACACACACACAACCCGACACACACAACTCGGCCTGCGTCACACACACACACACACCGACACACACACACAACCCGACACACACAACTCGGCCTGTGTCACACACACACACCGACACACACACACAACCCGACACACACACACCCCACACAACCCGACACACACACCCTGGCCTGCGTCACACACACACACCCCGACACACACACACAACCCGACACACACACACCGGCCTGCGTCTCTCACGCACACACACACACACACCGACACACACACACTCCGACACACACACCCCGGCCTGCGCCACACACACACACACACCCCGACACACACACACACTCCGACACACACACCCCGGCCTGCGTCACACACACACACACCCCGACACACACACACAACCCGACACACACAACTCAGCCTGTGTCACACACACACACACACCGACACACACACACACCGACACACACACACACACAGCCCAACACACACACAACCTGACACACACACCCCGGCCTGCGTCACACACACACACACCCAACACACACACGCAACCCGACACACACACCCCGGCCTGCGTCACACGCACACCCACACCCACCGACACAAACACACAACCCGGCCTGCGTCACACACACACACACCGACACACACACACAACCCAGCTTGCGTCACACACACACACACTGACACACACACAACCCGACACACACACCCCGGCCTGCGTCACACACACACACACCGACACACACACACACCCCGGCCTGCGTCACACACACACACACAACCCGACACACACACCCCTGCCTGCGTCTCACACACGCGCACACACACACACACACACACTCCCCGACACACACACAACCCAACACACACACCCCGGCCTGAGTCACACAAACACACCTCGACACACACACCCCGGCCTGCGTCACACACAACCACACACCGACACACACACACAACTCGACACACACACCCCGGCCTGCGTCACACACACACATACGCACCCCGACACACACACCGGCCTGTGTCACACACACACACAACCCAACACACAACCCGGCCTGCGTCACACACACACACACACCCCGACACACACACCCCGGCCTGCGTCACACACACACCGACACACCGACACACACAACCCGACACACACCCCCCGGCCTGCGTCACACACACACACCGACACACACACACACACACACAGCCCAACACACACACACAACCTGACACACACACCCCGGCCTGCGTCACACACACACACACACACACCCAACACACACACGCAACCCGACACACACACCCCGGCCTGCGTCACACGCACACCCACACCCACCGACACAAACACACAACCCGGCCTGCGTCACACACACACACACACACACACCGACACACACACACACCCCAGCTTGCGTCACACACACACACACTGACACACACACAACCCGACACACACACCCTGGCCTGCGTCACACACACACACCGACACACACACACACACACCCCGGCCTGCGTCTCACACACACACACACACACACACACACACACAACCCGACACACACACCCCTGCCTGCGTCTCACACATGCGCACACACACACACACACTCCCCGACACACACACAACCCGACACACACACCCCGGCCTGTGTCACACACACACACACACCAACACACACACAACCCGACACACACACCCCGGCCTGTGTCACACACACACAGACACACACACCCCGGCCTGCGTCACACACACACACATACCCCGGCCTGCATCACACACACACACACACAAACCAACACACACACACAACCCGACACACACACCCCGGCCTGCATCACACACACACAACCCGACACACACACCCCGGCCTGCGTCACACACACAGACACAACCCGACACACACACCCCGGCCTGCGTCACACACACACACATCCCAACACACACACAACCCGACACACACCCCGGCCTGCGTGACACACACACACCCCAACACACACACAACCCGACACACACACCCTGGCCTGCGTGACACACACACACCCCGACACACAAGCCGACACACATACACACCCTGGCCTGCATCACCGATACACAACCTGACACACTCAGAACCCGACACACACACCCCGGCCTGCGTCACACACAGACACACAACCCGACACACACACCCCAGCCTGCGTCACACACACACCGACACACAACCCGACACACACACCCCAACCTGCGTCACACACACACACACTGACAGACACACAACCCGACACACACACCCTGGCCTGCGTCACACACACACAACCTGACACACACACCAGCCTGGTCACAGACACACACATACCAACAACCTGACACACACACCCCGATACACACACACACACTGGCCTGCCTCACACCTACACCCACACCGGCTGCGTCACACACACTGGCTTGCATCACACTCACACGCACCGGCCTGCATCACACACCCAGACACACACACGCAGACAACTGCCTGTCACACACACACATACACACACGCACCGGCCTGTGTCACACACACACACACACACAGATACACAACAGCCTGTGTGACATACCCAGACACACACACAAACAGCAGCCTGTCAGACACACACATATAGACACACACCGGCCTGTGTCACACTCAGACACAGACACACACACACATAACAGCCTATCAGAGTCGGATATACACACACACGCACAGAGACACCCTGGCCTGCGTCACACACCCAGACACACACACCATCCTGTCACACACACAAACACAGACACACACACACATATAGACACACACCGGCCTCCCCGCACTCATACCTAAACACACAGACACCCCGGCCTGCGTCACACACCCAGAGACACACACAAGCCAGTCAGAAACACACACACATACACAAACACATACAGACACACACTGGCCTGCATCACACATGCAGAGACACACACACGCCTGCATCACACACCCAGACACACACACCAGTCTGTCACACACACACACACACACATACCAGCCTGCGTCACATACCCAGACATACACCTCAGCCTGCATCAGACACCCAGAGAGACACACATCAGCCTGTCAGACACACACACAGACGCACACAAATACATACAGACACACACTGGCCTGCGTCACACACCCAGAGGCACACATACACACATCAGCCAGACACGCCCGCACACACACACAAGCCTGCGTCACACACACCCACCGGCCTGTCAGGCAGACACACACAGACACAGCCCTGCGTCACACCACACAGACACACACACATACACAAACCTGTGTCACGCGCACACACCCTGAAACACACAGACACGAGCCTGCATCTCACACAGACACACTCACACACACACACAGGGCTGCATCACCCAGAGACATAGACACGTACCCAGAGACCTGCCCAGCACCTGGTGCACACTCACACTGACACACTTGCAGGCCTGCGTCACGTGCACACACACACTCCAACATACACAGACACACACAGATGGGCCTATGTCAAGCACACACACTCACAGGCCTGCATTGCACACACACACACAGACTCCTGGATCACACACATACACACACAGAGGTCTGGATCACATGTGGGTGTACACACACACACGGAGGCCTGGATTGTGTGTGTGCACACCGACACACATGGCCCTGGATTACACATGCATACACACACACTAGCCTGGATCATGTGCACACATTCTCAGACACACCCAAAGGCCTGCATCACGCACACACACACACAGACATCTGCCTGGATCACACACACACACACACACACACACACACCGTGGCCTGGATCACACCCACACACACACAGTGGCCTGGATCACATGCGTGCACACACAGCAGCCTGGATCACACACACACACAGAGGCCTTGTGTGTGTTGGTATGTATGTGAGCTAAACACACACACACACACACACACACACACACACACACACACACACCTGAAGGGGGCTAGATCTCACACAGAGTCCTTCTTCTGTCTAACATGCACAGGCCTAGATCACACGTACAACCCCCCCCCCCCCCCCCCCGCCAATGTCACACACACGCAGGCCTCGATATCAGACACACACAAAGGTACAGGTCCAGCTCACAGACACACACAGCCTAAATCCTACACACACTGGCCTAGATCTCTCTCTCTCACACACACACACACACACACATCCTCTCCAGCAGGGAACATCTCTCTCTCTCATACCCCCCCCCCAGATCCCTCTCCACATACAGGCACAAATCACACACACACACACACACACACAGAGGCCTAGAACTCTCTGTGTGTCTCTCACTCACACAGGCCTAAATATGGCATCACACAACACAGAGGCCTAGATATCAGAAACACAAGGGCCTAGACAAACACAGAGGCCTAGAACTCTGTGTGTGTGTGTGTGTCTCTCTCTCTCTCACACACACACCCCCCAATTTTTTCTCACACACAGGCCTAAATATGGCAGATCAGAAACACAAGGGCCTAGACAAACACAGAGGCCTAGAACTCTGTGTGTGTGTGTGTGTCTCTCTCTCTCTCACACACACACACACACATTTTTTCTCACACACAGGCCTAAATATGGCAGATCAGAAACACAAGGGCCTAGACAAACACAGAGGCCTAGCTCTCACAGAGCCCTAGATCACACACACACACACACACACACACACACACACACACACACACACACACACAGAGAGGCCTAGATATCTCACTCACAGACACACAAAGGCCTAGATATCAGATAGATACACACACACACACACACTAGATCTCACACACACACATGCTCATCTTTCTTTCTCACACACAACTCTAAATAGCTCACCCCTGCGCAGACAGAGGCCGAGGTATTGGAAACACAAAAGTCTAGACAAAGACACAGGCCTAGATCTCACACACACACCGGCCTAGATCACACACACACAGAAGCCTATATCATACACACACGCATAGAAGCCAAGATCACACACACACACACTCTGGCCTGGATATCACATATACACAGAGGCCTTGATCTCTCTCTCTCACACACACACACACAGGCCAATTTCACACACAGAGGCTTAGATCACACATGGAGAGGCCTAGATCATACACACAGAGGCCTAGATCTTACACAAACAATGGCCTAGATGACACACATACACACACACAGAGGCCTAGATCACACACACATGCCTAGATCTCTCTCTCTCACATACACACCCACAGCTAAATCACACCCACCAAGTACATCATATATACGACACTTTGCTCTCTGTCTCTCTCACACACACACACTCCCCCAAATCTCTGTCTCATGCACCCAGAGGCCTGGATCCGCCTCCCACACGCACGTGTGCACGCACACACATCTAGCGCCATCTCTCACACGTGTGCACACACACACGTGCCCAGAGGCCTGGATGTGTCTCTCAAATGTGTGCATGCACACACACACACAAACATCTCACACGTACACACAGACCCAAATTACCCAGCAACACTAGAGGCCTCGACACCCCCTAGAGACACCCCCGGATCTCCCACAGGCCCAGATTGCACACTCACAACACACACATCAGGTTGCACACTCATACACACCCACCCACCAGGTTGCACGTGTGTACACACACACCCGTGCCTACCTCCTGTCACGGCCCAGTCAGTGCCTCCAAATCCCAACCCCCATAGCAATAAGCCCAACGAGGGGGGGGAGCAGGGCAGGGCTGACATCATCTATGATGGAGGTGATGTCATAGAGCCATGTGGGTGACATCACAATTCCCCGGGGAGCTGAGCAGCAGCTGCAGGACCTGCCTGAGTCCTCCCCGTGGGGGATTCGCACACAGGCAGTGGGGGCACGAGTCAGGCCCCACCCTGACCCCAGACCGAGGCCAAAGGTGGGGGCCACACACAGGACTGGAGGGGTGGCGCGGGCGGCTGGACAGACAGACGGAGGCGGGGCCACATATGGGACCAGACGGGAGGCGCGGGTGGCTGGACAGACAGATGGAGGCGGGGCCACGTATGGGACCGGACGGGTGGCGCGGGCGGCTGGACGGACAGACGGAGGCGGGGCCACGTATGGGACCAGAGGGGAGGCGCGGGCGGCTGGACAGACACGGAGGCGGGGCCACATATGGGACCGGACGAGTGGCGTGGGCGGCTGGATGGACAGACGGAGGCGGGGCCACGTATGGGACCAGACGGGAGGCGCGGGCGGCTGGACAGACAGACGGAGGCGGGGCCACGTATGGGACCAGACGGGAGGCGCGGGTGGCTGGACAGACAGATGGAGGCGGGGCCACGTATGGGACCGGACGGGTGGCGCGGGCGGCTGGACGGACAGACGGAGGCGGGGCCACGTATGGGACCAGAGGGGAGGCGCGGGCGGCTGGACAGACACGGAGGCGGGGCCACATATGGGACCGGACGGGTGGCGTGGGCGGCTGGATGGACAGACGGAGGCGGGGCCACGTATGGGACCAGACGGGAGGCGCGGGCGGCTGGACAGACACGGAGGCGGGGCCACATATGGGACCGGACGGGTGGCGTGGGCAGCTGGATGGACAGACGGAGGCGGGGCCACGTATGGGACCAGACGGGAGGCGCGGGCGGCTGGACAGACACGTAGGCGGGGCCACATATGGGACCAGACGGGTGGCGTGGGCGGCTGGACGGACAGACGGAGGCAGGGCCGCGGACGGGACCAGACGGGAGGCGTCTGGACAGATAGACGGAGGCGGGGCCACGTACGGGACCGGACGGGAGGCGCGGGCGGCTGGACGGACAGACGGAGGCGGGGCCACGTATGGGACGGGACGGGAGACTCCTAGATGGACAGATAGAGACAGGGGCCGCGGACAGGACCGGACGGGAGGCGCGGGCGGCTGGACGGACAGACGGAGGCGGGGCCACGTATGGGACCGGACGGGAGACTCCTAGATGGACAGATAGAGACAGGGGCCGCGGACGGGACCGGACGGGAGGCGCGGGCGGCTGGACGGACAGACGGAGGCGGGGCCACGTATGGGACCGGACGGGAGACTCCTAGATGGACAGATAGAGACAGGGGCCGCGGACGGGACCGGACGGGAGGCGCGGGCGGCTGGACGGACAGACGGAGGTGGGGTGGGTGGATGGGGGTAGATAGGGATGGGTGGATGGAGGGGGCTAGATGGGGATGGACAGATGGCGTGGGTGGACGGGGTGAGATGGGAACGGACGGACGGACGCAGTGGTAGGGGGTAAATGGAGATGGCCGCATGGGGTAGATGGAAGGACAGATGGGTGGATGGGGTAGATGGGGATGGACAGAGAGACAGACGGGGTGGGTGGATGGGGCTGGACAGACAGACGGGGTGGGTGGATGGGGGTAGGTGGGGATGGACAGACAGACAGACGGGGGATGGATAGGGCAGACGGGGCTGGACAGACAGATGGGGTGGGTGGATGGGGATAGGTGGGGATGGACAGACAGACAGACGGGGGGTGGATGGGGCAGATGGGGCTGGACAGACAGATGGGGTGGATGGGGGTAGGTGGAGAAGGACAGACAGATGGGGAATGGATGGGGCAGATGGGGTTGGAGAGACAGACAGACGGGGAGTGGATGGGGGTAGATGCTCATTGGGGGGGTGCACATCGGGCCGACGCCCCGTTCACTCCCCCTCCCCCTTCTCTCCCCCAGGCTGCGGCGTGAGTCCCGCCCCCCGCCGGGCATGCAGCCCCCCAGGGCCCCCCCGCCGCTGGCCGCCCTGCTGCGCTCCTCCCGCCCCGGCTCCCCCGCGGCCCCGCCCGGCCGCCCCCCCTGGCGCCGGTACCGCCTCTCGGAGAGCATGAAGGGGCTGCTGGTGGCCCTGCTGGGGGGCGGGCTGCCGGCCGGCTTCGTGGCCCCCTTCGCCCGCATGGCCCACGAGGCCTCTGCCATCCCCTCGCTGGAGATCCTGCTGGTCCGCTGCCTTTTCCACCTGGCCTTCGCCTGCCGCCTCCGCTGGCTCCGGGCCCCGCTGCTCGGCCCCGGCTCGGCCCGGCGCCGCCTCCTGCTCCACGCCACCGCCAACGTCCTCTCCGTGGCCTGCGCCTACAGCGCCTTCGTGGCCGTGCCCAGCGCCAACGCCGCCACCGTCCGCAAGGGCTGCTCCACCCTGGGCTCGGCCCTGCTGGGCCTGTGCCTGGACAGCCGCCCGCTGAGCGGCTACGACTGGTTCGGCCTGCTGGGCAGCACCTTGGGGCTGCTGATCATGGTGGTGCCGGATCTGCTCAGCCTGGACCCCAGCACCCGCCTGGCCGACGCCTTCGGCTATGCCCTGGCCTGCCTGGGCGGCGTGGCCTTGGCCCTGGGCTTGGCCATCTTCCGGGCCTTGGATTTCCCGGCCAAGCTGCCCACGGCGGCGTTCGCCTTCGGGGCGCTGGGGGGCCTGGTGTGCGCCCCGGCCATGTTCCTGCTGCAGGAACCGGTGCTGCCGGCCGAGCCGCTCACCTGGAGCTGCACGGTGGCCGTCGGGGTGCTGGCCGTGGCCTCCTTCCTGTGCGCCAGCCACGCCGTGACGCTGGCCCACCCGGCCCTGGTGTGCGCGGTGCTGCACTCCGAGGTGGTGGTGACGCTGGCCGTGCAGTACTACGTGCTGCGGGAGGCCGTGACCCCCTTCGACGTCATGGGGGCCGGCGTCATCCTCGGGAGCATCTCCATCATCGCCGCCCAGAACGTCAGCTGCCACCCGCGGGTCGAGGAGGGCGAGGAGGGGTGAGGGGGGGACCAGGCCGGGCTGGGGCCCTGTGCCCCGTGGATGCAACCGGAGACACCCAGGTACCAGGCCGGGCTGGGGCCCTCCGCCCCATGGACACAGCCGGAGACCCCTATGTACCAGGCCGGGCTGGGGCCCTCTGCCCCATGGACACAGGCAGAGACCCCTATGTACCAGGCCGGGCTGGGGCCCTCCGCCCCATGGACACAGCCAGAGACCCCCAGGTACCAGGCCGGGATGGGGCCCTCCGCCCCCTGGACACAGCCGGAGACCCCTATGTACCAGGCCGGGCTGGGACCCTCCACCCCATGGACACACCCGGAGACCCCCAGGTACCAGGACGGGCTGGGGCCCTCCGCCCCATGGACACAGTCGGAGACCCCCATGTATCAGGCTGGGCTGGGACCCTGTGCCCCATGGACAGAGCCGCAGACCACCACGTACCAGGCCGGGCTGGGGCCCTCCGCCCCATGGATGCACCCGGAGACCCCCAGGTACCAGGCTGGGCTGCGGCCTTCCGCCCCCTGGACACAGCCAGAGACCCCCATGTATCAGGCCAGGCTGGGACCCTCCACCCCATGGACACACCCGGAGACCCCCAGGTACCAGGACGGGCTGGGGCCCTCCGCCCCATGGACACAGTCGGAGACCCCCATGTATCAGGCCGGGCTGGGACCCTGTGCCCCATGGACAGAGCCGCAGACCACCACGTACCAGGCCAAGCTGGGACCCTCTGCCCCATGGACACAGCTGGAGACCCCCATGTACCAGGCCGCGCTGGGGCCCTCCGCCCCATGGACACACCTGGAGACCCCTGGTACCAGGCCAAGCTGGGACCCTCCACCCCATGGACACACCCGGAGGAGACCCCCATGTACCAGGCCAAGCTGGGACCCTCCACCCCATGGACACACCTGGAGACCCCCATGTACCAGGCCAAGCTGGAACCCTCTGCCCCATGGACACAGCCGGAGACCACCATGTACCAGGCCAAGCTGGGACCCTCCGCCCCATGGACACAGCTGGAGACCCCCATATACCAGGCCAAGCAGGGACCCTCCGATGCTGAAACAAGGCCTGATCCCACAGGGCACTGGTGCCCAGTGCCCACCTCCTGGTGTGGACACGGTCGCCCGGTACAGACCCCATGCAGTGTGGATGGGCAGGACCGGCCCCACGGACATGCCAGACTCGGGCTTCCCAGAGCTCTTCCCCGACAGGTCGTGCGGACGCCCCGGGGCCGGAGCCGAGTGCCAGAAATAAAACGTGTACGTCTGAGAATGGGCCTGTGGGGCAGCTCGATCCCGGTGTCCCCGGGGGCACGGCACCCTCGCTGGGTGGGTGGGGCTGTCTCGGCCATCCTAAATAGCCCCGCGCGAAGCCGGAAGTGCCCCAGCGGCCGAGAGCCATCCCACCCCGTAGGTCCCTTCCTGACCCTGGGCCGTGACAGCCCTGAAGCATGAGGTTTAAAGTGGGACTGGGCTGAACAGGAGCAGGGGATGCCCGTGTGGTGCTTTGGGGTGTTAGTGTTCCCAGTGTGGTACCTTCGGCACCACCCCGCCCCGGCGTTTCCAGCCACGCTGATTGGGGGGGAGTGGGGAAATGGGGGGGGGGGGAAATGGGGGTCACCCAGAGTCAAGGCCCACTCTGAGCAGCTGCAGTTGGTTGAGGGCAGAAATTGATGCCTAGCGGCAGAACTGCCCAGTGGGCATAGCAGGCCAAGTCCCTGAATGGCCCCGATGCTGGGGGGGGGTCTGGGCAGCACCCGGCACAATGGGGCCCCAATCTCAGTTGGGAGGGAGGGGGGGGTCTGGGTAGTGCTCCTGCCATACTCATCATAAACTCTTCTCATTTGGGGTTGGAGGGGGAACATGGCAGGACTCCTGGGTTCCCTCCTCAGCTCTGGGAGGGGAGTGGGGGCTGGTGGTTAGAGCAGGGGGGGCTAGGAGCCAGGACTCCTGGGTTCTCTCCCCGGCTCTGGGAGGGGAGTGGGGGCTGGTGGTTAGAGCAGGGGGGGCTGGGAGCCAGGACTCCTGGGTTCTCTCCCCGGCTCTGGGAGGGGAGGGGAGTGGAGGCTGGTGGGTTAGAGCAGGGGGGCTGGGAGCCAGGACTCCTGGGTTCTCTCCCTGGCTCTGGGAGGGGAGTGGGGGCTGGTGGTTAGAGCAGGGGGGGCTGGGAGCCAGGACTCCTGGGTTCTCTCTCCAGCTCTGGGAGGGGGGGGAGAGGGGTCTGGTGGTTAGATCAGGATGGGGGCTAGGAGCCAGGACTCCTGGGTTCTCTCCCCGGCTCTGGGAGGGGAGTGGGGGCTGGTGGTTAGAGCAGGGGGGCTGGGAGCCAGGACTCCTGGGTTCTCTCCCCGGCTCTGGGAGGGGAGTGGGGGCTGGTGGGTTAGAGCAGGGGGGCTGGGAGCCAGGACTCCTGGGTTCTCTCCCTGGCTCTGGGAGGGGAGTGGGGGCTGGTGGTTAGAGCAGGGGGGGCTGGGAGCCAGGACTCCTGGGTTCTCTCCCCGGCTCTGGGAGGGGCGTGTGGGCTGGTGGGTCAGAGCGGGGGGGCACAAAGACCAGGCAGACAAGGGAGGGTGGGCAAATGCACCTTTATTTGATATCTGCTCATGGGGACACATCTGTTCCAGTCCTTTGTTACCCCAGATATTTTTAGGGGGGGTAATTAGTAGGCAGGAGACCTTCAGTGCGCCCCCCCCCCCGCCCAGACTGGCTGGGGTCTCCCATCTGGCCCAGCTCCACCTCCCCATTCACATGGTAATAGTCGCCCAGATACAGGCACCAGCCAGCTGGGTTTGTACCCACCAGCTCTGGCCGGGCACTCAGGGGACACGGGGCCCATCCCCTCTGGGGGGCGCCGGCTCCCACCGGCCCCAGGGCGGGGACTGGCTGGCTCGGGGGGGGGGGGGCAGGGAATGGGGCACAGGGGTTATGGGCCCAATGGGTGCTGGGTTTCAACACGCGCTGGTGCCCCCTACTGCCCAGCGGCCGGAGCTGCAGTCCCAGCCCTGCTGTGAACCGACCCTCCAGGGGGTGGGTGGGCTCTTACTTGGGGGGCCTGAATCGTACCCTCCCCCTACCGGCAACGCCGGCTGGCGGGGGGGGGGGGGGCAGCTGGCACCGCGCTTTTGCCCCCTGCCCCCCACGCTGGACGGCCCCCGTGACCGGGCCCAATTCCGCGTGCTGGGGGGTGGAATTTTTTCTCCCCTTTCTCGGAGGCCCAGGCGTGCCTCAGTTTCCCCCGGCGAGAGGAGCTGGGTTCGGTTTCAAGGCGACCCAGATCTGCTCCCGGGGCGGGTGGGGGGGGGAAACGACCCCGCTAGGCACCCGCCTGCGGCCCGGGGGCGGGCGGATCACACGTCGGGCACGAGATACCGGAGCTTGGATCCCCCCGCTTCCCCGGATCCTCCCCGGCCCCTAACCGGGCAGCGCCCCCCCTCCCCCGATCGGCCCCTGACCGGGCAGCGCCCACCCTCCTCCGGATCCCCCCCCCGGCCGCTGACCGGCAGCGCCCCCCCTTCCAGATCCCCCCCCGGCCCCTGACCAGGCAGCGCCCCCCCCTCCTCCGCATCCCCCCCGGCCCCTGACTGGGCAGCGCCCCCCCTCCCCCGATCCCTCCCCCCCCGGCCCCTGACCGGGCAGCGCCCCCCCTCCTCCGGATCCCCCCCCCCCGGCCCCTGACCGGGCAGCGCCCCCCTCCCCCGATCCCCCCCCCCGGCCCCTGACCGGGCAGCGCCCCCCCCCTCCGGATCCCCCCCCGGCCCCTGACCGGGCAGCGCCCCCCCTCCTCCGGATCCCCCCCCGGCCCCTGACCGGGCAGCGCCCCCCCTCCTCCGGATCCCCCCCCCGGCCCCTGACCGGGCAGCGCCCCCCCTCCTCCGGATCCCCCCCCGGCCCCTGACCGGGCAGCGCCCCCCCTCCTCCGGATCCCCCCCCGGCCCCTGACCGGGCAGCGCCCCCCCTCCTCCGGATCCCCCCCCCGGCCCCTGACCGGGCAGCGCCCCCCCTCCTCCGGATCCCCCCCCGGCCCCTGACCGGGCAGCGCACCCCCTCCTCCGGATCCCCCCCCGGCCCCTGACCGGGCAGCGCCCCCTCCTCCGGATCCCCCCCCGGCCCCTGACCGGGCAGCGCCCCACCCCCTCCGGATCCCCCCCCGGCTCCTGACCGGGCAGCGCCCCCCCCCTCCGGATCCCCCCGGCCCCTGACCGGGCAGCGCCCCCCCCTCCGGATCCCCCCCCCGGCCCCTGACCGGGCAGCGCCCCCCTCCTCCGGATCCCCCCCCCCGGCCCCTGCCGGGCAGCGCCCCCCCCTCCTCCGGATCCCCCCCCGGCCCCTGACCGGGCAGCGCACCCCCTCCTCCGGATCCCCCCCGGCCCCTGACCGGGCAGCCGCCCCCTCCTCCGGATCCCCCCCCGGCCCCTGACCGGGCAGCGCCCCCCCTCCGGATCCCCCCCGGCCCCTGACCGGGCAGCGCCCCCCCCCTCCGGATCCCCCCCCGGCTCCTGACCGGGCAGCGCCCCCCTCCTCCGGATCCCCCCCCCGGCCCCTGACCGGGCAGCGCCCCCCCTCCTCCGGATCCCCCCCCCGGCCCCTGACCGGGCAGCGCCCCCCCTCCTCCGGATCCCCCCCGATCCCTGGCCGCCCAGCACCCCCAGCCCAGCCCCGCTCCGCTCCCGGGCCCGCGCTGTGATTTAGCTCCGGGCGAAGGCCCGAGCCGCGGCCTTTCCCAGCCCGGGCGGCCGGGCCGCGAGGCGCCTCCCCCGGCAGGCGGCTCACGCGAGGCCCCCGGCTCCGCCAGGCCGCGCCCGGAGCGTTCCGACCCCTCCCCCCACCGCCACCGCACTCCGAGCCTCGACTTCGCTCCTCAAGCCCAGCGGGTTCCCCGGCTGGCGCGACGCTCGGCCATCTCCGGCCCTTTCCGGCTAGCCCCGCCTGTCCCTCTTATGCATATTCACCCGATCTCATGAATTATTCATAGAGGGGGACGACCGTTCAGGTTAATTATTCATGAGCGCGTACCATTACCACAGGAGAGGGGGGAGATTGGTTGGTGGGGAAAGGTTGGTGGGTCATTCCGACACGTACCGAGCCCTTCCTTTGCTAATAAAGGAGGGGAAGGACAATCCCCTCCCCAAATTTCACATGGACGGGCTCACACAACGGCAGGCTCCGCCCCCACCCCGCCTTTGCACTTGGTTCCGCCCCCTCTCCCGCCACCGCTTCCTTCTCCCAGCCCTGACCACGCCCCCTCCCGTGCGTGCTCGCCCCTGCCGCCTGGCCCGGCTCTTCCCCGCGGCAGGGGAGGGCGGGGCCAGCGAGGGGGCGAGGCTATATAACGCGGCTCCCGGCCGCCGGCGGCTCAGTCGCGCTGAGGAGCGCGCCGGGGACGGATCGGAGGGAGGGGAGCGGGCGGCCGGGCGAGTTCGCGCGTGGGGCCCGCGGGGGTCGCTGGGTGCAGCGGGGAGCCCGCGGTGCAGCGGGGGGTGGGGGCAGGCGGCCCCGGGCCGTGAAGCGCGGGGGTAGGGGACGGTCGCTGCCTGCCGGAGGAGGCCGCCGCGGCGCGCGGCCGCGTCACGTGACCCGCCATGCACGGGGGCCCGCCCTCCGGGGACAGCGCGTGCCCGCTGCGCACCATCAAGCGCGTGCAGTTCGGCATCCTCAGCCCCGATGAGATGGTGGGTGCCCGGGGGCAAAAGGGGGGGGGTGCATTGCACAGCTTCGTGCGCGTTGTGTTGGGGGGAGGGCTCTGCATTGCACCAGCGAATTCATTGGATAGGGGAGTGATTCGGGGGGGTGTCTGTGCATTCACTAGGGTGTGCATTGCACGGCTCCGTGCTGGCTGGGGGTGCATTGGGGCTCGTGCATTGCGCGGCTCCGTGCTGGCTGGGGGTGCATTGGGGCTCGTGCATTGCGCGGCTCCGTGCTGGCTGGGGGGTGCATTGGGGCTCGTGCATGGCACGGCTCCGTGCTGGCTGGGGGTGCATTGGGGCTCGTGCATTGCGCGGCTCCGTGCTGGCTGGGGGTGCATTGGGGCTCGTGCATTGCGCGGCTCCGTGCTGGCTGGGGTTGCATTGGGGCTCGTGCATTGCACGGCTCCGTGCTGGCTGGGGGTGCATTGGGGCTCGTGCATTGGACGGCTCCGTGCTGGCTGGGGGGTGCATTGGGGCTCGTGCATTGCACGGGCTCGTGCATTGCACGGCTCCGTGCTGGCTGGGGGGGTGCTTTGGGGCTCGTGCATTGCACGGCTCCGTGCTGGCTGGGGGGGTGCTTTGGGGCTCGTGCATTGCGCGGCTCCGTGCTGGCTGGGGGTGCATTGGGGCTCGTGCATTGCGCGGCTCCGTGCTGGCTGGGGGTGCATTGGGGCTCGTGCATGGCACGGCTCCGTGCTGGCGGGGGGGGTGCTTTGGGGCTCGTGCATTGCACGGCTCCGTGCTGGCTGGGGGGGTGCTTTGGGGCTCGTGCATGGCACGGCTCCGTGCTGGCTGGGGGGTGCTTTGGGGCTCGTGCATTGCACGGCTCCGTGCTGGCTGGGGGGTGATTTGGGGCTCGTGCATTGCACGGCTCCGTGCTGGCTGGGGGTGCTTTGGGGCTCGTGCATTGCACGGCTCCGTGCTGGCTGGGGGGTGCTTTGGGGCTCGTGCATTGCACTAGAGTGGTATTTCGGAAGTGCTTGGAGACTGTGCCATGGAGGAGACAGTGTATTGTCACTGAAGTGTCTGGGGTTACATTGGGAGTTGGGGATCTGTGCGTTCACTACGGAGTAGCGCTATTTGAGGGTGCACTGGGGTTGGGGGTCTGTGCATTGAGTGCTTTAGAGAGTGCCTTGCACAGCTTAGCGCTATCTGGGGGTGCGCTGAGTCTTTGCACAGTCAGGTGGTATTTGGGGTTGAATGGGAGGTTAGGAGCTGTGCATTGTCAACGGGGGTGACTTGCCCAGTGGAGTGGTGTCTGGGGGTGCATTGGACATTAGGGGGCTGTGCATGACTCTAGGGGATGTTGCACAGCGTAGTGCAGAGATTCTCAAACTTTGGTACTGGTGACCCCTTTCCCACAGGAAGCCTCTAAGTGCCCCCCTCCTTATAAATTGAAAAATCTTTTTTATATATTTAACACCATTATAAATGGGGCAAAGCAGGATTTGGGGTGGAGGCTGACCGCTCGTGACCCCTCATGTAATAACCTCGTGACCCCCTGAGGCGTCCCGACCCCCAGTTCACTATAAGGTGTATTGCACAGCGAAGTGGTATCTGAGGGTACAATGGAGTACAGGAAGTGGTGGATTGCACATTTTGATTGTGCACAGCCCTTGCATGCCATGTAATGTTGGGGGGTGCATGGGGGGATGCAGCACGTTGCACTGGGTGCTCCATTGCACAGCGTAGTGGTATTTGGGGGCGCATTGGAGTGTGGGAAGGGGTGCATTGCACCGTGTGATGGTGTGTGAGGGCTGTGCACAGTGTAACATTTGGAGATGCATTGGGGGCATGCTATGCGTTGCATTGCACAGCGTAGTAGTATCTGGGGGACTTGCTGTACCGCACATTTTACCACATTACAGTGAGTGAGGTGCTGTGCAGTGAAATGGGGGCACATACCACAGTGTAGTGTTATCTGGGGGCCTGCATTGCCCAGTGATGCTTTTGGGGGGGGTGCATTGGAGTGAGGGACCGTTGGGGGGTGCTGTGCAGAGTGAAGGGGCCTGTGGGGCCCTTGCAGTGTGCGAGGGGAGTGTACACAGACCCGAGTCCTCTTTGGTAGCGTCTGCATTATAAACAAGGCGTAGGCAATACATTTGGGGTGACGCGCTTTGGGGGGGGTGCGCGTGTGGGGGAGTTGGTCTACACGGGCAGCAGAGGGGTGGGGAGTGTATATACCAGAGTTGGGGTACACGGAACAGCTAAGGAGTATGGGAAATTGACGGGGCATGACATAACTGGGGTTTTGAGTACACTTGGAAGCAAAGGACTCTTGTGGCTACATAACCTAATTAAGGGTGTGGAAAAGTGAGGCCAAGTTTTGGGGGTGCTTGTGACTGGGATCATGGGGGGGGCAGCTGTGGAATATGGGCAGGGACAGACAGGTGTACGACTCGGCGCAAAATGGGATGTTCTGGGCAGTTTGTTCCTGGACGCTGGGAGCAACCCTGATCTTTGTAACACTTTTCCAGTGGTGGTGTTTGGGGACATTTCACACGGATTGTGTCGACGTGCAGTTTTAATACACCGGGATGGAACTGGAGACAGACAGGGAATCGTGGTGCAAATATTTCTGGTTTAATTTCTTCAAAACATTTTTGGATGCGGGTCGCAGAGCGTCATATGCAAGGTTTCAGAGAAGGGCAACTAAAATGATTAGGGGTTTGGAACGGGTCCTATATGAGGAAAGATTAAAGAGGCTGGGACTTTTCAGCTTGGAAAAAAGAAGACAAAGGTGGGATATGATAGAGGTATATAAAATTGAGTGATGCGGAGAAAGTGGATAAGGAAAAGTTATTTACTTATTCCCATAATACAAGAACTAGGGGCCACCGAATGAAATGAATGGGCAGCAGGTTTAAAACAAATAAAAGGAAGTTGTTCTTCACGCCGCGCACAGTCAACTTGTGGAACTCCTTGCCTGAGGAGGTTGTGAAGGCCGGGACTATAACAGCATTTAAAAGAGAACTGGATAAATTCATAGAGGTTAGGTCCATTACTGGCTATTAGCCAGGATGGGTAAGGAATGGTGTCCCTAGCCTCTGTTTGTCAGGATAGAGATGGATGGCAGGCGAGAGATCACGTGATCATTACCTGTTAGGTTCACTCCCTCTGGGACACCTGGCATTGGCCACTGTCGGTAGACAGATACTGGGCTAGATGGACCTTTGGTCTGACCCGGTACGGCCATTCTTATGCTCAGATCGATTTGGAAGTGACGCCACCAACTGGCAATGCAATGCAATTTGAAAAAAAAAAATCAGTTCCAAGCCATTTCAAGTGTAGGACCTCTGCTCAAATCCTGCCAGATTTTGTGATCTTCCTGCCACCTTTCAATGTTTTTTCCTCCGCGGGGCTGCTAGTGAAATTGGCCGTACAAAGAGCCAACCGTGCTGAAATATCCGAAATGGTCTGAGCACCCGTTTTCCTGGCACAGTCATTTTTAAGCGCTGTTCGCAGTGAAGGCAGGTTGAAAAATCGTAACCGAAAAATCTAGTCGGAGGCAAATGCCGGTATTAAATGAGTTTTCAGAAAGTTTTTGACACAGCTTTCTGTTTAGGGTCATGCATAGCGGCTCACAATATGATCAGTTAAATCTTACAACGGCAAATCGCAAGGGCGTTTGGGATGGATCCTTAATTTATCTTAGCCCTTGCTGTTGAAATGCAGTCGGTAAACAATGCAAAGTTACCAGCTCCTTGTCTTACCAGGATCCACTGATTTAGCTTTCTGAAGAGCCTCATCTGATTTAGTTTGAAAGCCCTGGCAGGTTAATTATAGGTTGGTGCTGGGGGTGGGAGGCTTAGCCGATGCAAATTAACCTGTGGAACTCCATGCCACATGAAATGGAGGCAGTCATTGCAAACTGCGAGGTGTTGACAGGAATCCTAGCCCGGGTTTCATAAGGATGCAAACCAACGGGGTGAATTGTCGTGCTTTCGGGCATTGCTAGAGACAGGATATTGGGATAGAGGTCGGAGCCACCATGAAACATTCTGGGTTTCTCATAGTCCATAAGCCCTCCAGATGCAGTGTCACCCAGGCTGCCCACCCTGCGCTGCCATGCCGGCGCCTGCCTCAGTTTCCCCTGGGCGTGGTGCCGCTTCCCGCACAAGCCTGACCCTCCGTTTCCATTTTGCCACTCTCCCAGAAACGGATGTCGGTGACGGAGGGGGGGATCAAGTACCCTGAGACAACGGAGGGGGGCCGCCCCAAGCTAGGGGGCTTGATGGACCCCCGGCAAGGAGTGATCGAGAAGACGGGCAGGTGCCAGACGTGTGCAGGTGAGACCGAAAGGACCTTGCTCCTGAGGGCGGTGTGGGGCGAGATGCCAGCCTGGCATCCCCGGGAGCTGAGATCCCTGCCCCCCTGAGCCAGTGTGTCCCTACCCTGGGGCCGGATGGGAGCCGGCGCCCCCTAGAGATGACAGGCCCATTC